>NC_051087.1:18198066-18448286 GCF_901709675.1 Syngnathus acus | reverse complement strand
TAAAAAGCGCTCTTGGGTCCTTCAGAGTGCGGAGTTTATCACTGCGCATGAAGAAATGACAACCTGCAACGTTTGGTTTATGTTTTATAAGCATTTTTAGTTTTATTGCTTAAATCGCATTTTCTCGACGAGCTGAGCACGTTTTCTGGATGGTGCCTCTCCCGTCACTCTGGTTAGGTTGGCAAAGTAAAAAGCGCTCTTGGGTGCTTCAGAGTGCCGAGTTTATCACTGCACATGAAGAAATGACCACCTGCAACGTTTGGTTTATGTTTTATGAGCATTTTTAATTGTATTGCTTAGAGCGCATTTTCTCGACGAGCTGAGCACGTTTTCTAGTAAAAGCGCTCTTGGGTGCTTCAGAGTGCCGGGTTTATCACTGCGCATGCAGAAATGACCACCTGCAACGTTTGGTTTATGTTTTATAAGCATTTTTATTTTATTGCTTAAATCGCATTTTCTCGACGAGCTGAGCACGTTTTCTGGATGGTGCCTCTCCCGTCACTCTGGTTAGGTTGGCATAGTAAAAAGTGCTCTTGGGGGCTTCAGAGTGCCCAGTTTATCACTGCGCATGCAGAAATGACCACCTGCAACGTTTGGTTTATGTTTTATAAGCATTTTTAGTTTTATTGCTTAAATCGCATTTTCTCGATGAGCTGAGCACGTTTTCTGGATGGTGCCTCTCCCGTCACTCTGGTTAGGTTGGAAAAGTAAAAAGCGCTCTTGGGTGCTTCAGAGTGCCGAGTTTATCACTGCACATGAAGAAATGACCACCTGCAACGTTTGGTTTATGTTTTATGAGCATTTTTAATTGTATTGCTTAGAGCGCATTTTCTCTTCGAGCTGAGCACGTTTTCTAGTTAAAAGCGCTCTTGGGTGCTTCAGAGTGCCGAGTTTATCACTGCGCATGAAGAAATGACCACCTGCAACGTTTGGTTTATGTTTTATAAGCATTTTTAATTTTATTGCTTAAATCGCATTTTCTCGACGAGCTGAGCACGTTTTCTGGATGGTGCCTCTCCCGTCACTCTGGTTAGGTTGGCATAGTAAAAAGTGCTCTTGGGGGCTTCAGAGTGCCCAGTTTATCACTGCGCATGCAGAAATGACCACCTGCAACGTTTGGTTTATGTTTTATAAGCATTTTTAGTTTTATTGCTTAAATCGCATTTTCTCGACGAGCTGAGCACGTTTTCTGGATGGTGCCTCTCCCGTCACTCTTGTTAGGTTGGCAAAGTAAAAAGCGCTCTTGGGTGCTTCAGAGTGCCGAGTTTATCACTGCACATAAAGAAATGACCACCTGCAACGTTTGGTTTATGTTTTATGAGCATTTTTAATTGTATTGCTTAGAGCGCATTTTCTCGACGAGCTGAGCACGTTTTCTAGTTAAAAGCGCTCTTGGGTGCTTCAGAGTGCCGGGTTTATCACTGCGCATGCAGAAATGACCACCTACAACGTTTGGTTTATGTTTTATAAGCATTTTTTGTTTTATTGCTTAAATCGCATTTTCTCGACGAGCTGAGCACGTTTTCTGGATGGTGCCTCTCCCGTGACTCTGGTTAGGTTGGCATAGTAAAAAGTGCTCTTGGGGGCTTCAGAGTGCCCAGTTTATCACTGCGCATGCAGAAATGACCACCTGCAACGTTTGGTTTATGTTTTATAAGCATTTTTAGTTTTATTGCTTAAATCGCATTTTCTCGATGAGCTGAGCACGTTTTCTGGATGGTGCCTGTCCCGTCACTCTGGTTAGGTTGGAAAAGTAAAAAGCGCTCTTGGGTGCTTCAGAGTGCCGAGTTTATCACTGCACATGAAGAAATGACCACCTGCAACGTTTGGTTTATGTTTTATGAGCATTTTTAATTGTATTGCTTAGAGCGCATTTTCTCGACGAGCTGAGCACGTTTTCTAGTTAAAAGCGCTCTTGGGTGCTTCAGAGTGCCGAGTTTATCACTGCGCATGAAGAAATGACCACCTGCAACGTTTGGTTTATGTTTTATAAGCATTTTTAATTTTATTGCTTAAATCGCATTTTCTCGACGAGCTGAGCACGTTTTCTGGATGGTGCCTCTCCCGTCACTCTGGTTAGGTTGGCATAGTAAAAAGTGCTCTTGGGGGCTTCAGAGTGCCCAGTTTATCACTGCGCATGCAGAAATGACCACCTGCAACGTTTGGTTTATGTTTTATAAGCATTTTTAGTTTTATTGCTTAAATCGAATTTTCTCGGCGAGCTGAGCACGTTTTCTGGTTTTCCGTCACTCTGGTTAGGTTGGCAAAGTAAAAAGCGCTCTTGGGTGCTTCAGAGTGCCGAGTTTATCACTGCGCATGAAGAAATGACCACCTGCAACGTTTGGTTTATGTTTTATAAGCATTTTTAATTGTATTGCTTAGAGTGCATTTTCTCGACGAGCTGAGCACGTTTTCTAGTAAAAAGCGCTCTTGGGTGCTTCAGAGTGCCGAGTTGAGTGCGTGGTTTAGCGTCCGCCCCCGGTCCCTTATGGGACCCTATTTGGCCCGCGGACCGGCTGGCGGGAGCTCCGTGAAAGCCTGTCCGCCCTCCGAGCACTCCTGCCGGGCGTGGGTTAGAGACCGCGCCCGGTCACTTATGGGACCCTAATTGGCCCGCGGACCGGCTGGCGGTACCTCCGTGAATGCCTATCCGCCCTCCGAGCACTCCTGCCGGGCCTGAGTTAGAGACCGCGCCCGGTCACTTATGGGACCCTATTTGGCCCGCGGACCGGCTGGCGGGAGCTCCGTGAAAGCCTGTCCGCCCTCCGAGCACTCCTGCCGGGCGTGGGTTAGAGACCGCGCCCGGTCACTTATGGGACCCTAATTGGCCCGCGGACCGGCTGGCGGGACCTCCGTGAATGCCTATCCGCCCTCCGAGCACTCCTGCCGGGCGTGGGTTTGAGACCGCGCCCGGTCAGTTATGGGACCCTAAATAGCCCGCGGACCGGCTGGCGGTACCTCCGTGAAAGCCTATCCGCCCTCCGAGCACTCCTGCCGGGCGTGAGTTAGAGACCGCGCACGGTCACTTATGGGACCCTAAATGGCCCGCGGACCTGCTGGCGGGGCTTCCGTGAAAGCCTATTCGCCTTCCGAGCGCTCTTGCCGGGCGTGAGTTAGCGTCCGCGCCCGGTCGCCTCACGTCACTCTGGTTAAGTTGGCATAGTAAAAAGCGCTCTTGGGTCCTTCAGAGTGCGGAGTTTATCACTGCGCATGAAGAAATGACAACCTGCAACGTTTGGTTTATGTTTTATAAGCATTTTTAGTTTTATTGCTTAAATCGCATTTTCTCGACGAGCTGAGCACGTTTTCTGGATGGTGCCTCTCCCGTCACTCTGGTTAGGTTGGCAAAGTAAAAAGTGCTCTTGGGTGCTTCAGAGTGTAGAGTTTATCACTGTGCATGAAGAAATGACCACCTGCAACGTTTGGTTTATGTTTTATAAGCATTTTTAATTGTATTGCTTAGAGCGCATGTTCTCGACGAGCTGAGCACGTTTTCTAGTAAAAAGCGCTCTTGGGTGCTTCAGAGTGCCGGGTTTATCACTGCGCATGCAGAAATGACCACCTGCAACGTTTGGTTTATGTTTTATAAGCATTTTTTGTTTTATTGCTTAAATCGCATTTTCTCGACGAGCTGAGCAAGTTTTCTGGATGGTGCCTCTCCCGTCACTCTGGTTAGGTTGGCATAGTAAAAAGTGCTCTTGGGGGCTTCAGAGTGCCCAGTTTATCACTGCGCATGCAGAAATGACCACCTGCAACGTTTGGTTTATGTTTTATAAGCATTTTTAGTTTTATTGCTTAAATCGCATTTTCTCGATGAGCTGAGCACGTTTTCTGGATGGTGCCTCTCCCGTCACTCTGGTTAGGTTGGAAAAGTAAAAAGCGCTCTTGGGTGCTTCAGAGTGCCGAGTTTATCACTGCACATGAAGAAATGACCACCTGCAACGTTTGGTATATGTTTTATGAGCATTTTTAATTGTATTGCTTAGAGCGCATTTTCTCGACGAGCTGAGCACGTTTTCTAGTTAAAAGCGCTCTTGGGTGCTTCAGAGTGCCGAGTTTATCACTGCGCATGAAGAAATGACCACCTGCAACGTTTGGTTTATGTTTTATAAGCATTTTTAATTTTATTGCTTAAATCGCATTTTCTCGACGAGCTGAGCACGTTTTCTGGATGGTGCCTCTCCCGTCACTCTGGTTAGGTTGGCATAGTAAAAAGTGCTCTTGGGGGCTTCAGAGTGCCCAGTTTATCACTGCGCATGCAGAAATGACCACCTGCAACGTTTGGTTTATGTTTTATAAGCATTTTTAGTTTTATTGCTTAAATCGCATTTTCTCGACGAGCTGAGCACGTTTTCTGGATGGTGCCTCTCCCGTCACTCTTGTTAGGTTGGCAAAGTAAAAAGCGCTCTTGGGTGCTTCAGAGTGCCGAGTTTATCACTGCACATAAAGAAATGACCACCTGCAACGTTTGGTTTATGTTTTATGAGCATTTTTAATTGTATTGCTTAGAGCGCATTTTCTCGACGAGCTGAGCACGTTTTCTAGTTAAAAGCGCTCTTGGGTGCTTCAGAGTGCCGGGTTTATCACTGCGCATGCAGAAATGACCACCTGCAACGTTTGGTTTATGTTTTATAAGCATTTTTTGTTTTATTGCTTAAATCGCATTTTCTCGACGAGCTGAGCACGTTTTCTGGATGGTGCCTCTCCCGTCACTCTGGTTAGGTTGGCATAGTAAAAAGTGCTCTTGGGGGCTTCAGAGTGCCCAGTTTATCACTGCGCATGCAGAAATGACCACCTGCAACGTTTGGTTTATGTTTTATAAGCATTTTTAGTTTTATTGCTTAAATCGCATTTTCTCGATGAGCCGAGCACGTTTTCTGGATGGTGCCTCTCCCGTCACTCTGGTTAGGTTGGAAAAGTAAAAAGCGCTCTTGGGTGCTTCAGAGTGCCGAGTTTATCACTGCACATGAAGAAATGACCACCTGCAACGTTTGGTTTATGTTTTATGAGCATTTTTAATTGTATTGCTTAGAGCGCATTTTCTCGACGAGCTGAGCACGTTTTCTAGTTAAATGCGCTCTTGGGTGCTTCAGAGTGCCGAGTTTATCACTGCGCATGAAGAAATGACCACCTGCAACGTTTGGTTTATGTTTTATAAGCATTTTTAATTTTATTGCTTAAATCGCATTTTCTCGACGAGCTGAGCACGTTTTCTGGATGGTGCCTCTCCCGTCACTCTGGTTAGGTTGGCATAGTAAAAAGTGCTCTTGGGGGCTTCAGAGTGCCCAGTTTATCACTGCGCATGCAGAAATGACCACCTGCAACGTTTGGTTTATGTTTTATAAGCATTTTTAGTTTTATTGCTTAAATCGAATTTTCTCGACGAGCTGAGCACGTTTTCTGGATGGTGCCTCTCCCGTCACTCTGGTTAGGTTGGCAAAGTAAAAAGCGCTCTTGGGTGCTTCAGAGTGCCGAGTTTATCACTGCGCATGAAGAAATGACCACCTGCAACGTTTGGTTTATGTTTTATAAGCATTTTTAATTGTATTGCTTAGAGTGCATTTTCTCGACGAGCTGAGCACGTTTTCTAGTAAAAAGCGCTCTTTGGTGCTTCAGAGTGCCGAGTTGAGTGCGTGGTTTAGCGTCCGCCCCCGGTCCCTTATGGGACCCTATTTGGCCCGCGGACCGGCTGGCGGGAGCTCCGTGAAAGCCTGTCCGCCCTCCGAGCACTCCTGCCGGGCGTGGGTTAGAGACCGCGCCCGGTCACTTATGGGACCCTAATTGGCCCGCGGACCGGCTGGCGGTACCTCAGTGAATGCCTATCCGCCCTCCGAGCACTCCTGCCGGGCCTGAGTTAGAGACCGCGCCCGGTCACTTATGGGACCCTAAATGGCCCGCGGACCGGCTGGCGTTACCACCGTGAAAGCCTATCCGCCCTCCGAGCACTCCTGCCGGGCGTGAGTTCGAGACCGCGCCCAGTCACTTATGGGACCCTAAATGGCCCGCGGACCGGCTGGCGGGAGCTCCGTGAAAGCCTGTCCGCCCTCCGAGCACTCCTGCCGGGCGTGGGTTAGAGACCGCGCCCGGTCACTTATGGGACCCTAAATGGCCCGCGGACCGGCTGGCGGTACCACCGTGAAAGCCTATCCGCCCTCCGAGCACTCCTGCCGGGTCTGAGTTTGAGACCGCGCCCGGTCAGTTATGGGACCCTAAATAGCCCGCGGACCGGCTGGCGGGACCTCCGTGAATGCCTATCCGCCCTCCGAGCACTCCTGCCGGGCGTGGGTTTGAGACCGCGCCCGGTCAGTTATGGGACCCTAAATAGCCCGCGGACCGGCTGGCGGTACCTCCGTGAAAGCCTATCCGCCCTCCGAGCACTCCTGCCGGGCGTGAGTTAGAGACCGCGCACGGTCACTTATGGGACCCTAAATGGCCCGCGGACCTGCTGGCGGTGCTTCCGTGAAAGCCTATCCGCCTTCCGAGCGCTCTTGCCGGGCGTGAGTTAGCGTCCGCGCCCGGTCGCCTCACGTCACTCTGGTTAAGTTGGCATAGTAAAAAGCGCTTTTGGGTCCTTCAGAGTGCGGAGTTTATCACTGCGCATGAAGAAATGACAACCTGCAACGTTTGGTTTATGTTTTATAAGCATTTTTAGTTTTATTGCTTAAATCGCATTTTCTCGACGAGCTGAGCACGTTTTCTGGATGTTGCCTCTCCCGTCACTCTGGTTAGGTTGGCAAAGTAAAAAGTGCTCTTGGGTGCTTCAGAGTGCAGAGTTTATCACTGCGCATGAAGAAATGACCACCTGCAACGTTTGGTTTATGTTTTATAAGCATTTTTAATTGTATTGCTTAGAGCGCATGTTCTCGACGAGCTGAGCACGTTTTCTAGTAAAAAGCGCTCTTGGGTGCTTCAGAGTGCCGGGTTTATCACTGCGCATGCAGAAATGACCACCTGCAACGTTTGGTTTATGTTTTATAAGCATTTTTTGTTTTATTGCTTAAATCGCATTTTCTCGACGAGCTGAGCACGTTTTCTGGATGGTGCCTCTCCCGTCACTCTGGTTAGGTTGGCATAGTAAAAAGTGCTCTTGGGGGAGTTCCGGTTATGGCGGCCATGTGAAAAGACGTGTTTTTTCGCCGCTCCGCTATTTGTGCTAATTTCTGATACAAAAATGTTTTCCTTAGCTGCATAGTGTGATTCATTACCACTCCTAACTCTTGAATATGCCTCCAAAAGCAATGAAAACGCCGCAGGATGCCAACGAAAAGGCGAAACAAACCAAGCTAATGGACTACACTCTCCGTGACCAGGTGAAAGCTAAGGCTAGCGACGGCAGCAACACTGCGCAGCTAGCTGGGGCTACAGGTGCGGAGGGGAAAACTCAGGACAGTAAGGTGGATAAAATCCTTGATATCGTCACTACTATCAAAACAGACTTGGACAATATCCGTGAGGAGATAAAGGATTGTGTCAAAAGAGTGAACGAAGCCGAAACCCGCATTTCTAACGCGGAAGACGAAGTGGAGATCCTGCGGGCTAAGACATGTACTATGGAAGCGAAACAGAAAGTGCTCGAAGAAAAAATGCTGGACTTGGAATCGCGATCCAGGCGCAACAACTTAAGACTCGCATTTCTGCCAGAAGGATCTGAAGGGCGAGACCCCTGTAAGTTTTTGGAAAAATGGCTACTGGAGACATTTGGTCGTGGAATTTATGCTACTCCCTTTATCATCGAGAGAGCCCACAGGATTGGCCCGAGACGAGATAACAACGAACTGCCCCGTGTTCTGATCATGAAATTCCTTAACTGTCGGGATAAGATGGCTACAGTTACTGCGGCGAGAGCAAAAGGGAACATTCACTACGAGGGGCAACAAATACGCTTCTACCCTGATCTTGCCGCTGAGGTACACCAGCAACGCAAACTGTTTGATCCTGTCCGAGAAGAGTTGCGCAAATTGGGACTAAGACATGGAATAATACACCCGGCAAAGCTACTGGTGACCCAAGATGGAAAGACTTTTGCTTTCAAGACGCCGGCGGAGGCTTGGAAATTCATACGTAAGACCCAGAATGGTGAAGAAACGTAGGGTTGTAATTTATATCAGTATTTGTGATGTTTATGAGTGATGTGTTATGATTGGTTATTTGTTTTATGTTAAATGACTACTTTATCACTACTCTACATTTACTACAACCAAAGGACAGCAGCTAGGATATACTAATACGAACAGAAGCGCATATAGCAGCGGCTTGCATATGTTTTTGAGACAAGAGGAAGGTTAGACTGCTCCTCACGAAGTGTGGATCAATCGCAGGCGATGACGGAGGCTGCATCATGGGGGGAGGGGAGCCCACGGGCGGGGGGGTTGGGGTGTAATTTTGTTTTGGGGTGTTATACACGGGTTTGTTGTGTTCAGTGTTATGCTTCTCTCAAAATCTTATTTATGTCTACTGGTAATTTGGCAACAACTGTTCACAAGAAGGTTGCACTGATACTTTTGTTTTATGACTAACTTTAAAGTGTTAAAATGGCGCAAGGTGTAAATCTTAATTTTGTAACTTGGAACTGCAGGGGGCTCCAGCGTTATAAAAAGGTTAAGCAGGTCATGAGCAAACTTAAAAATATGGATGCTAAAGTGGTGTTTTTACAAGAAACTCATCTGATGGAGGGCGATGAAAAAAGGATCAGAAGAAGGTGGCGGGGTAATATATATACATCTGCATTTACCTCTCGCGCTAGAGGAGTAATGATACTCATTCATGAAACTGTTCCATTCCAGGTAAACAATGTTATTAAAGATAAGAGGGGCCGGTACTTAATAATTCAAGGTTCGCTATTAACAGAAAGCATAAATTTGGTAAATGTGTATGGTCCTAATATTGACGACTCTTCTTTCTATGAAGACTTGTTTCTTATGCTTCCATCTCTGTCGGGTCATCATATAATAGCAGGAGACTACAATTGTACGTTAGAACCAGGGTGGGACCGCTCAACGGGAGTAGACCAGTCTCATAATAACTGTAGATCAACTATAAAACAATTCATGAAGGACCTGAAATTAACAGATATTTGGAGAACACTGAATCCACAAAGTAGATCATATTCATGTTATTCTGCAACATTCCGAACATTTTCACGTATAGATTATTATTTAATATCAGCAAATTTGATATCAAAAATTACAAATTGTTCATATGATAATATTGCTATATCAGATCATGCACCTTGTAAACTAGTTTATCGAGATGATGATATCACCTGTGATCCACCGAGATGGAGGTTTCAGCACAAGTGGTTGCAAGATGAAGAATTTATACGTTTTATAGGAAATCAAATTGATGAGTATTTTTTATTTAATAGGGATCAAACATCCGCAGGAGTCAGATGGGACGCTTTTAAAGCATTCCTCAGAGGACACATAATTAGTTATACTGGCCAAAAAGCTAAAAAAGCTAAACAAGAACTAAAACTCCTGGAAAATAATATCAACAAAGCCCAGGAGAAAGTATTTCAGAACAACGATCCTGTGGCGGCAAAAGAACTTCTACTCCTGAGAGCAGAATATGAAAAACAATCCAGCCTTAAAGCTGCATCCAGTCTCTTACGGCTAAGGCAGTCATTCTACGAACAAGGGGACAAGGCTGGGAGGCTATTAGCGTGGCAAATAAAGCAACTTGAATCGAAAACAACAATTACTACTTTAGAAAATAGAGGTCGAACAATAGTTAACCCAAAAGAGATTAATGATGCATTTAAAGAATACTATCAAAATTTGTACAACACAGAAACAAACTGTAATATTCAGACCATGGATGAAGTCTTGGATGGATTAAATGTTCCGACTGTCTCAGATGAACAAAAAAAAGAACTAGAATTAGAAATAACAAAAGAAGATATTGCAAGTGCCATTGACGCAATGAAGTTAGGTAAAGGGGCGGGCCCTGATGGCATTCCTATTGATATCTACAGAAAATTTAAAGATAAACTGCTGGCGCCTTTGTTAGATATGATAACAGAAGCATTTGAAAGAAATTGCCTCCTGCTGTCCTTGAATGAAGCGTCAATAGTTCTACTGCCAAAACCCGGTAAACCTCAGACGAAATGTGAAAACCTGAGACCTATCAGTCTTTTAAACTCTGACCTCAAAATAATTTGTAAAATATTGGCAAGGCGGCTTCAGACTATCCTCCCTACGGTAATAAGTAACGATCAAAATGGGTTCATAAGTGGAAGACAAGGCTTTCACAATGTGAGGAGGGTTACAAATGTTCTACATTACAAAAAAGAGGAAAGAGACTGTGCACTCCTTTCTCTTGACGCAGAAAAGGCCTTCGATAGGGTAGAATGGCCATATCTTTTTAATATTTTAGATAAATTTGGCCTTGGAAGCAATTTTACAAAGTGGATAAAAATACTTTACAGAAATCCAACAGCAGAAATTTTAACTAACAGACATTTTTCAAAACCAATTCAAATAAAAAGAGGCTGTCGTCAGGGCTGCCCTCTGTCTCCCCTGCTTTTCTCCTTAGCGATAGAGCCTTTTGCAATAGCAATACGCTCTCAGCCGCAAATATCAGGAATAAAAATAGGTCAGCATGAACATAAGATCGCACTGTTTGCCGATGACGTCATATTATTTCTATCAAAACTTACGTCCTCAATCCCGGCAGTTTTGGAAGTAATAAAATTATTTGGGAATATCTCAGGATATAAAGTAAATGAAGCAAAGTCTTCAATGTTGTTATTAAACACAATAGAAAGAAAGCATCCCGATGCCCACATTACAGCTTACAGATTCAAAATGATAGACCAATTCGAATATCTGGGAATTCTAATATTACCGAACACAGAAGAAATGGTTAAGGCTAATTATGACAGGCTTAAAGAAGAAATCGGAACATCTGTGGACCGATGGAAGTTATTGCCTCTATCTATTATGGGAAGAATAAGTACTTTAAAAATGATTATATTGCCAAAATTGTTATACTTATTTCAAAATATTGCTTTACCCCCTCCCACTGACTTGTTTACCTGGATAAGAAAAGTTATCTTAAGTTTGATATGGAACAATGGAAGATCAAGGATTCGTCTCTCTCTTTTATACATGCCATTCGATGGGGGAGGGTTAAGATGTCCCAATTTCTTGTGGTACTACTGGGCTGCACAACTGCGCTCCATGACTTTCTATTTCAATAACGATAACAATAACCCGCATTGGGTGGAGATGGAAGGTCAAAATTTGAAACTACCCCTGCACACGTTTTTTTATTCTGACGCAAGAAAACGATTATTAAAACAAATAACAAATCCTCTTTTGAAACAAATGGTGCAAGTATGGTATGATGTCAGAAAGTATCTTAGAGATACACAAACATTGTCGCAACTAAGTCCGATATGGGGTAACCAGTTGTTTACTCCTGGAAGAGCAGATGCCACTTTCAAAACATGGGCGACTAAGGGGCTGGGGACAGTTGGGAATCTCTACCTTCCACAATCTGATGACTTTATGACCTTTGGAGAACTCGAGGTTGAGTTCAATCTTGACAAAAAACACTACTTTAAATACCTGCAACTGAGAAGTTTTGTACAAGGGTATCAAAGTGACCTACGAAGGATCCCATTAACACGGCTGGAAAGCTTGCTGTTAAAGAATAAATTAAGAAAAGGCATAATCTCAGAATTTTACATCCTACTACAAACAAATTCAAATGAAAATTCAAAAAGTAAATTATTATCCTGGAACAATGATCTAAATACTAAGATCAGTGAGCAAGAATGGGGAAAAGTTTGTAAAAAATCACAAGAAATGTCTATTAATAGCCGTCTGAGAGTACTACAATTTAAATGGTTACAGCGAGTGTACACGACACCTGTTAAATTGAATAAATACAATAAGAACATTCCAGATATATGTGTAAAGTGTGGCTTAAAAGGAACGTTAATACATTGTATGTGGGAATGCAGTCAGATACAACATTTTTGGTTAGACGTGAAGGAGCAAATAGAGAAAATAATATCAAAGGAGCTTACTTTGGAGCCCTCGCTGTTTATACTGGCTCTATATCCAGAGAAACACAACTTCAGTAAAACAGACTCAATTTTTATTGATATAAGCTCGTTAATGGCCAAAAGATGTATTGCTCTGACCTGGAAAAATGTTACTGGACCAAACACCTCCCAGTGGCTAAAACAAATGCTCTCTTGTCTTCCATTGGAAAGAATAACATATATACGTAAAGCCAAACAACATATGTTTGAAGGGATTTGGAGGCCCTTTATTGATTTCATAAAAGACTTGGACTTTTCTGATAACCTTGTTGACTTTTGAGCCCCTGCAGGAAACACTCATTTTGCCAGTTGCAATATTACATATAAAGAGAAGCTGTTTTGTTTTGTTCTTTTAAGTTGATTTAAACATATAATAGGCAAACTGTTTGAGATACATATTTTTACATTCTGGATTTTGCTACTTCATTATTTCATTATTTGTACATTTTTGTAAAGAAATACCATGTAAGACATATTTTGTGAAATTGTTCATGACTGTTGTACATGGAAAAATTGTGAATAAAAAGTGTATTGGGAAAAAAAAAAAGTGCTCTTGGGGGCTTCAGAGTGCCCAGTTT
This sequence comes from Syngnathus acus, assembly GCF_901709675.1. NCBI lineage: Eukaryota > Metazoa > Chordata > Actinopteri > Syngnathiformes > Syngnathidae > Syngnathus > Syngnathus acus. The sequence continues at coordinate 18,435,656 of NC_051087.1, read as the reverse complement.
ATCACTGCGCATGCAGAAATGACCACCTGCAACGTTTGGTTTATGTTTTATAAGCATTTTTAGTTTTATTGCTTAAATCGCATTTTCTCGATGAGCTGAGCACGTTTTCTGGATGGTGCCTCTCCCGTCACTCTGGTTAGGTTGGAAAAGTAAAAAGCGCTCTTGGGTGCTTCAGAGTGCCGAGTTTATCACTGCACATGAAGAAATGACCACCTGCAACGTTTGGTTTATGTTTTATGAGCATTTTTAATTGTATTGCTTAGAGCGCATTTTCTCGACGAGCTGAGCACGTTTTCTAGTTAAAAGCGCTCTTGGGTGCTTCAGAGTGCCGAGTTTATCACTGCGCATGAAGAAATGACCACCTGCAACGTTTGGTTTATGTTTTATAAGCATTTTTAATTTTATTGCTTAAATCACATTTTCTCGACGAGCTGAGCACGTTTTCTGGATGGTGCCTCTCCCGTCACTCTGGTTAGGTTGGCATAGTAAAAAGTGCTCTTGGGGGCTTCAGAGTGCCCAGTTTATCACTGCGCATGCAGAAATGACCACCTGCAACGTTTGGTTTTATGTTTTATAAGCATTTTTAGTTTTATTGCTTAAATCGAATTTTCTCGACGAGCTGAGCACGTTTTCTGGATGGTGCCTCTCCCGTCACTCTGGTTAGGTTGGCAAAGTAAAAAGCGCTCTTGGGTGCTTCAGAGTGCCGAGTTTATCACTGCGCATGAAGAAATGACCACCTGCAACGTTTGGTTTATGTTTTATAAGCATTTTTAATTGTATTGCTTAGAGTGCATTTTCTCGACGAGCTGAGCACGTTTTCTAGTAAAAAGCGCTCTTGGGTGCTTCAGAGTGCCGAGTTGAGTGCGTGGTTTAGCGTCCGCCCCCGGTCCCTTATGGGACCCTATTTGGCCCGCGGACCGGCTGGCGGGAGCTCCGTGAAAGCCTGTCCGCCCTCCGAGCACTCCTGCCGGGCGTGGGTTAGAGACCGCGCCCGGTCACTTATGGGACCCTAATTGGCCCGCGGACCGGCTGGCGGTACCTCCGTGAATGCCTATCCGCCCTCCGAGCACTCCTGCCGGGCCTGAGTTAGAGACCGCGCCCGGTCACTTATGGGACCCTAAATGGCCCGCGGACCGGCTGGCGGTACCACCGTGAAAGCCTATCCGCCCTCCGAGCACTCCTGCCGGGCGTGAGTTCGAGACCGCGCCCGGTCACTAATGGGACCCTAAATGGCCCGCGGACCGGCTGGCGGGAGCTCCGTGAAAGCCTGTCCGCCCTCCGAGCACTCCTGCCGGGCGTGGGTTAGAGACCGCGCCCGGTCACTTATGGGACCCTAAATGGCCCGCGGACCGGCTGGCGGTACCACCGTGAAAGCCTATCCGCCCTCCGAGCACTCCTGCCGGGCGTGAGTTCGAGACCGCGCCCGGTCACTTATGGGACCCTAAATGGCCCGCGGACCTGCTGGCGGTACCTCCGTGAATGCCTATCCGCCCTCCGAGCACTCCTGCCGGGCCTGAGTTAGAGACCGCGCCCGGTCATGTATGGGACCCTGAATGGCCCGCGGACCGGCTGGCGGGACGTCCGTGGATGCCTATCCGCCCTCCGAGCACTCCCGCCGGGCGTGGGTTAGAGACCGCGCCCGGTCATGTATGGGACCCTGAATGGCCCGCGGACCGGCTGGCGGGACCTCCGTGAATGCCTATCCGCCCTCCGAGCACTCCTGCCGGGCGTGGGTTAGAGACCGCGCCCGGTCAGTTATGGGACCCTAAATAGCCCGCGGACCGGCTGGCGGGACCTCCGTGAATGCCTATCCGCCCTCCGAGCACTCCTGCCGGGCCTGAGTTTGAGACCGCGCCCGGTCAGTTATGGGACCCTAAATAGCCCGCGGACCGGCTGGCGGGACCTCCGTGAATGCCTATCCGCCCTCCGAGCACTCCTGCCGGGCGTGGGTTTGAGACCGCGCCCGGTCAGTTATGGGACCCTAAATAGCCCGCGGACCGGCTGGCGGTACCTCCGTGAAAGCCTATCCGCCCTCCGAGCACTCCTGCCGGGCGTGAGTTAGAGACCGCGCACGGTCACTTATGGGACCCTAAATGGCCCGCGGACCTGCTGGCGGGGCTTCCGTGAAAGCCTATCCGCCTTCCGAGCGCTCTTGCCGGGCGTGAGTTAGCGTCCGCGCCCGGTCGCCTCATGTCACTCTGGTTAAGTTGGCATAGTAAAAAGCGCTCTTGGGTCCTTCAGAGTGCGGAGTTTATCACTGTGCATGAAGAAATGACAACCTGCAACGTTTGGTTTATGTTTTATAAGCATTTTTAATTTTATTGCTTAAATCGCATTTTCTCGACGAGCTGAGCACGTTTTCTGGATGGTGCCTCTCCCGTCACTCTGGTTAGGTTGGCATAGTAAAAAGTGCTCTTGGGGGCTTCAGAGTGCCCAGTTTATCACTGCGCATGCAGAAATGACCACCTGCAACGTTTGGTTTATGTTTTATAAGCATTTTTAGTTTTATTGCTTAAATCGCATTTTCTCGACGAGCTGAGCACGTTTTCTGGATGGTGCCTCTCCCGTCACTCTTGTTAGGTTGGCAAAGTAAAAAGCGCTCTTGGGTGCTTCAGAGTGCCGAGTTTATCACTGCACATAAAGAAATGACCACCTGCAACGTTTGGTTTATGTTTTATGAGCATTTTTAATTGTATTGCTTAGAGCGCATTTTCTCGACGAGCTGAGCACGTTTTCTAGTTAAAAGCGCTCTTGGGTGCTTCAGAGTGCCGGGTTTATCACTGCGCATGCAGAAATGACCACCTGCAACGTTTGCTTTATGTTTTATAAGCATTTTTTGTTTTATTGCTTAAATCGCATTTTCTCGACGAGCTGAGCACGTTTTCTGGATGGTGCCTCTCCCGTCACTCTGGTTAGGTTGGCATAGTAAAAAGTGCTCTTGGGGGCTTCAGAGTGCCCAGTTTATCACTGCGCATGCAGAAATGACCACCTGCAACGTTTGGTTTATGTTTTATAAGCATTTTTAGTTTTATTGCTTAAATCGAATTTTCTCGACGAGCTGAGCACGTTTTCTGGATGGTGCCTCTCCCGTCACTCTGGTTAGGTTGGCAAAGTAAAAAACGCTCTTGGGTGCTTCAGAGTGCCGAGTTTATCACTGCGCATGAAGAAATGACCACCTGCAACGTTTGGTTTATGTTTTATAAGCATTTTTAATTGTATTGCTTAGAGTGCATTTTCTCGACGAGCTGAGCACGTTTTCTAGTAAAAAGCGCTCTTGGGTGCTTCAGAGTGCCGAGTTGAGTGCGTGGTTTAGCGTCCGCCCCCGGTCCCTTATGGGACCCTATTTGGCCCGCGGACCGGCTGGCGGGAGCTCCGTGAAAGCCTGTCCGCCCTCCGAGCACTCCTGCCGGGCGTGGGTTAGAGACCGCGCCCGGTCAGTTATGGGACCCTAATTGGCCCGCGGACCGGCTGGCGGGACCTCCGTGAATGCCTATCCGCCCTCCGAGCACTCCTGCCGGGCCTGAGTTAGAGACCGCGCCCGGTCATGTATGGGACCCTGAATGGCCCGCGGACCGGCAGGCGGGATCTCCGTGAATGCCTATCCGCCCTCCGAGCACTCCTGCCGGGCGTGGGTTAGAGACCGCGCCCGGTCAGTTATGGGACCCTAAATAGCCCGCGGACCGGCTGGCGGGACCTTCGTGAATGCCTATCCGCCCTCCGAGCACTCCTGCCGGGCCTGAGTTTGAGACCGCGCCCGGTCAGTTATGGGACCCTAAATAGCCCGCGGACCTTCTGGCGGGACTTCCGTGAATGCCTATCCGCCCTCCGAGCACTCCTGCCGGGCGTGGGTTTGAGACCGCGCCCGGTCAGTTATGGGACCCTAAATAGCCCGCGGACCGGCTGGCGGTACCTCCGTGAAAGCCTATCCGCCCTCCGAGCACTCCTGCCGGGCGTGAGTTAGAGACCGCGCACGGTCACTTATGGGACCCTAAATGGGCCGCGGACCTGCTGGCGGGGCTTCCGTGAAAGCCTATCCGCCTTCCGAGCGCTCTTGCCGGGCGTGAGTTAGCGTCCGCGCCCGGTCGCCTCACGTCACTCTGGTTAAGTTGGCATAGTAAAAAGCGCTCTTGGGTCCTTCAGAGTGCGGTATTTATCACTGCGCATGAAGAAATGACAACCTGCAACGTTTGGTTTATGTTTTATAAGCATTTTTAGTTTTATTGCTTAAATCGCATTTTCTCGACGAGCTGAGCACGTTTTCTGGATGGTGCCTCTCCCGTCACTCTGGTTAGGTTGGCAAAGTAAAAAGTGCTCTTGGGTGCTTCAGAGTGCAGAGTTTATCACTGCGCATGAAGAAATGACCACCTGCAACGTTTGGTTTATGTTTTATAAGCATTTTTAATTGTATTGCTTAGAGCGCATGTTCTCGACGAGCTGAGCACGTTTTCTAGTAAAAAGCGCTCTTGGGTGCTTTAGAGTGCCGGGTTTATCACTGCGCATGCAGAAATGACCACCTGCAACGTTTGGTTTATGTTTTAGAAGCATTTTTTGTTTTATTGCTTAAATCGCATTTTCTCGACGAGCTGAGCACGTTTTCTGGATGGTGCCTCTCCCGTCACTCTGGTTAGGTTGGCATAGTAAAAAGTGCTCTTGGGGGCTTCAGAGTGCCCAGTTTATCACTGCGCATGCAGAAATGACCACCTGCAACGTTTGGTTTATGTTTTATAAGCATTTTTAGTTTTATTGCTTAAATCGCATTTTCTCGACGAGCTGAGCACGTTTTCTGGATGGTGCCTCTCCCGTCACTCTGGTTAGGTTGGAAAAGTAAAAAGCGCTCTTGGGTGCTTCAGAGTGCCGAGTTTATCACTGCACATGAAGAAATGACCACCTGCAACGTTTGGTTTATGTTTTATGAGCATTTTTAATTGTATTGCTTAGAGCGCATTTTCTCGACGAGCTGAGCACGTTTTCTAGTTAAAAGCGCTCTTGGGTGCTTCAGAGTGCCGAGTTTATCACTGCGCATGAAGAAATGACCACCTGCAACGTTTGGTTTATGTTTTATAAGCATTTTTAATTTTATTGCTTAAATCGCATTTTCTCGACGAGCTGAGCACGTTTTCTGGATGGTGCCTCTCCCGTCACTCTGGTTAGGTTGGCATAGTAAAAAGTGCTCTTGAGGGCTTCAGAGTGCCCAGTTTATCACTGCGCATGAAGAAATGACAACCTGCAACGTTTGGTTTATGTTTTATAAGCATTTCTAGTTTTATTGCTTAAATCGCATTTTCTCGACGAGCTGAGAACGTTTTCTGGATGGTGCCTCTCCCGTCACTCTGGTTAGGTTGGCAAAGTAAAAAGTGCTCTTGGGTGCTTCAGAGTGCAGAGTTTATCACTGCGCATGAAGAAATGACCACCTGCAACGTTTGGTTTATGTTTTATAAGCATTTTTAATTGTATTGCTTAGAGCGCATGTTCTCGACGAGCTGAGCACGTTTTCTAGTAAAAAGCGCTCTTGGGTGCTTCAGAGTGCCGGGTTTATCACTGCGCATGCAGAAATGACCACCTGCAACGTTTGGTTTATGTTTTAGAAGCATTTTTTGTTTTATTGCTTAAATCGCATTTTCTCGACGAGCTGAGCACGTTTTCTGGATGGTGCCTCTCCCGTCACTCTGGTTAGGTTGGCATAGTAAAAAGTGCTCTTGGGGGCTTCAGAGTGCCCAGTTTATCACTGCGCATGCAGAAATGACCACCTGCAACGTTTGGTTTATGTTTTATAAGCATTTCTAGTTTTATTGCTTAAATCGCATTTTCTCGACGAGCTGAGCACGTTTTCTGGATGGTGCCTCTCCCGTCACTCTGGTTAGGTTGGCAAAGTAAAAAGTGCTCTTGGGTGCTTCAGAGTGCAGAGTTTATCACTGCGCATGAAGAAATGACCACCTGCAACGTTTGGTTTATGTTTTATAAGCATTTTTAATTGTATTGCTTAGAGCGCATGTTCTCGACGAGCTGAGCACGTTTTCTAGTAAAAAGCGCTCTTGGGTGCTTCAGAGTGCCGGGTTTATCACTGCGCATGCAGAAATGACCACCTGCAACGTTTGGTTTATGTTTTAGAAACATTTTTTGTTTTATTGCTTAAATCGCATTTTCTCGACGAGCTGAGCACGTTTTCTGGATGGTGCCTCTCCCGTCACTCTGGTTAGGTTGGCATAGTAAAAAGTGCTCTTGGGGGCTTCAGAGTGCCCAGTTTATCACTGCGCATGCAGAAATGACCACCTGCAACGTTTGGTTTATGTTTTATAAGCATTTTTAGTTTTATTGCTTAAATCGCATTTTCTCGATGAGCTGAGCACGTTTTCTGGATGGTGCCTCTCCCGTCACTCTGGTTAGGTTGGAAAAGTAAAAAGCGCTCTTGGGTGCTTCAGAGTGCCGAGTTTATCACTGCACATGAAGAAATGACCACCTGCAACGTTTGGTTTATGTTTTATGAGCATTTTTAATTGTATTGCTTAGAGCGCATTTTCTCGACGAGCTGAGCACGTTTTCTAGTTAAAAGCGCTCTTGGGTGCTTCAGAGTGCCGAGTTTATCACTGCGCATGAAGAAATGACCACCTGCAACGTTTGGTTTATGTTTTATAAGCATTTTTAATTTTATTGCTTAAATCGCATTTTCTCGACGAGCTGAGCACGTTTTCTGGATGGTGCCTCTCCCGTCACTCTGGTTAGGTTTGTTAGGGTTTGCAGAATATCTTCATCGTATGATTATGTTGGAAGGTAACGTGTAACAATTTACCTAGCTTGTCCTGTCTTACCAAAAGTAGTAGACCAAAGTGCTAAGATATTTTCACCTGATTGACTAGCTGCAGAGGAAGCAATCAAAGTTGCTTTGTTTCCACAAAGTCGTAAATGGCCCCCTGCTATGCTTTGATCAGCAGGGGAGCGTCTTCACCCCATCCTGGGTCCTCACACCCCCACTTTCAACCCCACTGTGTTTCTTCTCAATAAATATGCACCCGATGAGGCCTGATTTCAGACTTCATTCGACCATCGCTGTAAGCACAGCGACGAGTGAACTCTCCGCCTGCAGGTGTCTGAAACGACTAACTTGTCTCCAGTGTGGTTCTTGCAAAATAAGTTAGAGTGAGCACTACCCTAACATTTTGGTGCCGAAACCCGGGACCCTCATACCCGCCATCTGGCTGACGGAGGACGACGCGCTGTACCCCGTTGACGGGCCAGCGTCCATTAGGAGGACCTGGTAAAGAAAGACCTGGGAAGGAAATTCTTCGCTGGGCCAGCGTCTTAGGTCTGCCTTCGTCTGACAGAGGTGGATTGACGGGATCCGGCAGTGCAACGAACCAGGGGACAAGTAAGTCAAAGAAAAAAGCGCTGATACGGCTTTGGTTTGTCCGAGCTATGAGATACGGCTTTGGTTTGTCCTAGCTATGAGATACGGCTTTGGTTTGTCCGGGCTATGAGATACGGCTTTGGTTTTTCCAAGCTATGAAACAGCTGGGATTCTAGTCCCAGTGGAAGGAACGGGCTAAGAAAAGACAGAGTCTCTTTTTCCTAATTGAAGAAGGGCGTAGATTCTTTCTTTTTTTTGTCCGTTCTTCCAAGCTGTTTGGGAGGGTTTTACACCCATCCTGGATAGGCCTAAAAATGAAAAGCGCTGGAGTTTGTGTGGTTGAGAGTGCGACTGGTAGGATAAATTGACTGCAAAGAGAATTTGGTGGAAGGTCAATTTAAACCTGCATTGAGGATCCTCAAAGAAAATAAAAATAAAAAATAAAAAACAAATGTATAAACCTAAAATACCAAATTAAGATGGGAAACAAAACCGGTAAATCCCTAGCTCTTGAAGGAGATGAGAAGTACATGGCGAGTAAATTTCTTAATTGTATGCAATACATGCCAAAGTGGAAGAAAAAGTACGGAGTAGAAGGGAAGTTGAAAGTTGAAGTGTGGAAGATAGTGGTTGATGTTTTGGAGGAGAGTGTGAATAGGAAGTCAAAGGGACTGAAAAAGAAAAGTAAAGAGAAAGAATTGATTTGTGCTAGAATGTGGTTGAAGGCTTCACAAGAGAGATCTTGTGCAAAGAGTGCGAACTATATTTCGAAGACGAGCGAATTATGGTCATTTGGCAGGAATAAAACAGAAGCCTGGGGAAGATACTGATGATTTTCGCTTAAGATTTGAAAAAGAATTCAGGGTGTATAGTGACACCCCATTCGATGATGCGGCTGAGAGTGCTTATCAGCAACGTCTTAAAAACGCGCTCATCACTGTTTCCCCCCCCCGACTTCGGCAACTGGGTGAGGAAACATTTGGTGGAAGTAGATATTGCATGTGTGACAACAACTATGCAATGGGCCAAAAGTTCTGATGTATTTCATCTAGGCGATGATGATGATGTTGACCTAGATGAAGATACAACAGTCTTCTTTCATGGGTCCCAGCAGGCCAGAGGAAGAGGTAGAGGCCAACAAGGTCGCAGGCCGCAATGTAACTCAAAACCCCCATCAGATTCTGACCACTGTTGGAACTGTGGGAGACGGGGACACTTCGCAAGAGAGTGTCGTCAGGCAAAACGACACCTATCAAAGGGTGGAGGAAGGGGCAGAGGAAAAGCCAAATTGTCAGCGTGACTAGATTCCTCCCCTGTGATCTCTTGTGCTCCTACAGAGGAAGAAATAACAGATATACATATGATATACATATGAAAGCAAGACATGTCATTGTCAGATTATTAGAACGTTTTTAGATTGTTAGAGCTCCTGTCCATGCAAGGAGTATGACAATGCTGTTGTATGCCCAATGACAAATGACCAGAGATCAAATTGTGTATGTACACTAAAGTTAAAATTTGCAAATCAAGTGGTAAATGAATGCAACTGGCTTCTAGAAGATAAATAAAACTTAGAATGTGCTGTCCTCGTGTGCGTGGGAGGGACCAGCTCATGATCGACCACAGGAAATGGCCAGCCTGTGACGAATCATTGGTGCTGGGATCTACCTACGCGCGCGAGAGCTGTGCATGTGTGTTAAAATGATGAAAATTGGCTGACCTTTTGAAAGAGAAAAATGAGAGGAAAAGAGAGAAATCTGTTTGCGAGCAGAAACTGATCCACACTAGTGCATGTTAAGTAAGAACCGACAGAACATGCTTTCAGGAATTGGAAGAATCAAAATTGTGAATTTAAGACATTCACATTTAATAGAAATAATTGACTGGTTGTGTTATAAGATTATACAAACTTCTATATGCGAGCTGATTCTGAGAGATTGGGTTCTTCAAATTTAAAAACAAAGAAAGACTTCTGATTGATTTGCCAGCAGTTTTTTTTTGCGTGTTGAGTTTTTTTTGGATTGGTGGATTGTTCTATCAAGAACCTTGAGATGAAAACGGTATGTGAATGTTGTGTGGTGAGCTTGGATGAATTGGGACCGATGTGATAGGAAGTCTCCTTCTTGGAGACTGCGTGTGAGATGCAAATGAGCATCGATGACTGATTGCCTGAATGAAGGGAAAATACAGGTTGAATGGTTGGCGTTGTTGGACACTTCTATCGAAAAGTAGTAGAGCGACTTTGAAGGAAGAGTGATTTTGAGTACGTTAAATGCTAAGGAAGAAATAAATACATAAAGGAAATAAAAAGGTTGCTTTTGGATTGCTAATTAACTAGGAAAAAAAAACAAAAAAAAAAGACAAAAAAAACAAACAAAAACAAACTGGAGAACCAGTAACACATGCAGAAGATGTGTGAACTGGGAAACTTAGAAGCGTTTTGGAAAGAAAGTCAAATTAAATGATGATAGAGTCATATGTGGTAAAGAACACATCCTCCCAAAAAGTTTGTCAAGGTGTGAGACATGGGCGTCGCCATGCCTCAGAAGGAGGGAGAATGTTGTATAGAGAGTGGGAGATAAAAAAAAAACAAAAAAATAAAATAATTATATATATACAACACTTTACTACATATAGATTCTCTAATACATATGGCGTTGTACCATTGAGTTAGATTTTTTCTTCCCCAACGTTCGCTGTAAACAATTGGAAGATGATTGAAAAGTAACTGAAGAAGCTATGAGGAAGTGGTGTAGCTGTTTGGGAGGGCACGCGCTTATGCGTTTCCCTGGCTAATCAACATTATTTAACTGATAAGGGGATGGGCAAAGGAACCATCTGCTACAGGACTTAAGGTCCTTTCCTCCAGTAACCAAGGTCAGAGAATCTCCTTTAACACAGGAGGCGATAAATGGGATAGCCTCTGTCATAAATGGTCTTTGGTCAGGAGGAGTCATTCGGAAGTGCTCAAACACTTCTCGCAAACACTCTTATTTGCCCAATTCAAAAGGGCAATAAAATTAACTGGTGAATGATACAATATATGCAAGAAGCAGACGAAGAACAGTCCCTGGCAGATTACATGATCAGAACGCTCAGACTGACAGAGGTGTCAATGCAAATTTACTGCCGCCTGATCTCTCATCCTCACAGGTCGACAACCCCGTCATACCAGGAGACCGGGCCTACATCAAAGTCATCAAAAGAAGGAACTGGGCCACCCACGGTGGGAGGGACCATTCCAAGTCCTGCTGACTACCCCCACCGCAGTAAGGAGGACCATTCCAAGTCCTGCTGACTACCCCCACCGCAGTAAAGATAGCTGAACGGCCAAGCTGGATTCACCTCAGCCACTGCAAGTTGCAGAGAGTGCTGGACCCCTAATTCGGAGTGGGGGGAAGGCTGACTTCAAAGGAGTCCTATCGTTTAGGGTGGGACGTCTCAATGTTGGTGAAGAAAACAACGATCCCCACTCCGCTAGGCGAGGGGATGTCCCGGTGTCTCTGCCATCCTAGTAGCAACGGGGCTCCATATGCCAGATGGATCCTCTGCTGCGTTGTGGTTGGAGCGTGCTATGGTCTATGGACTCAACTGAACAGACCAAGTGACAATGTTGACCGTGGAAAACGATGGTCACACGATGAGAACTTTGAGGACTGGTCATGGGACCCGAGAAACCCATACGAAACCAACACGTGGTACCGCTACGTCAAATTCACTGTGAGATCGCACACACAAGAGGGCTGCTATGTGTGTTCCAAACTCCCGCCGTCCTCCACACAAGTTCACTTGGAGGCCAGAGCAATGAATGTCACTGAAGCGAAATGCATGGCATCCATGGGAGGAGTTGGATATCAACACCGTGCTGTCACAGTCAGTGATGCCGACCCGTCCCGCCCTGGACTTGCGGAAGGTACCTGTGATCAGCTTTTCTGGACAAATCTCAATGTGACTGTTAAAGGACGAACACTGCCGCAGGTGGCCTTCACAGACCGGCCACCTGGAGTGAACTATACGTGTTACATCCAAGGAAGTGAGACCCACGAATGCATTGACAGAGACTGCTCTCCAGGAGGGAACTGGATGGGAGCTTTGGACATCGCCACTGAGTGTCAGGATAAGAGAGCCATTTCAGGTGGTGAGGGCTCTCCGACCAACATGGCTGCACCATCAAACGGAACATACTTCATACAGAATGGCTGGTGGCTTTGTGGTCACAAGGTTTATCCGATGCTGCCCGCCAACTGGACAGGAGTGTGTGCACCAGTGTGGGTGACAGACCACACCTACAGGATACAACATCGTCAGCTGACGACAGCACACAACTCTTCTGGACGTCGCCGCAGGGCGATTACAACCTTTGACCCCCATGACCCTGTCTGGGGTGCGAATGTTCCGGACGACCATAAAATATGGCCTGTCGGAAACAAAGTTGTTCATGCGCTTTTTCCTTGGATCGGAGTTGGAAAACAATCTCTCTTCATCGAGACACTGAACTATCGTTTTCAATCCTTTGTGAACCTCTCACTGCAAGTCGATGATGGACAAAATAGAGAGATCCAGGCTATTAGACTAATGGTCTTGCAAAACAGGATGGTTCTGGACTTGTTGACGGCAGCACAAGGTGGTGTGTGCCACATCATTGGGACTTCCTGTTGCACATACATTCCAGGAGATAACGACACGTACATCAAGGAAGCCATGAACTCACTGAGGAATTTACAGCAGGCCATGTCGGAGGATAACATCCCACATCAATGGGATTTCTTTTCATGGCTATTCTCTGGCGCGTGGTGGCAGTTGCTGTTGAAACTTGTGACTCCTGTGCTTGCTGTGCTGGTATTGTTGTGCTTGTTTACGACCTGTGTTATCCCGTGTTTGAAGTCTGCTGTGACAAGGTTTGTGTCTTCTACCGTGGCACAAGTGCATATACAACTTCTTAGAGATGACGGATGTGATGACTATGATGTGCTGCGAGACGTGGATTGCGTAGATGCTGTTTAGCTCAGCATTCTTTTACAGAAACTTGATGATTTGACCATCGAAAATGCCTTGCAAGTGATGGGTACAATGATGTACTGTTTCTGTGTTTTTCTTTTTCTTTTTTTATTGATAACATTCTGGTCGCCTAAGGCAAAGGGGCCGTGTAACTCTTTTCCTGCATTTAATCTGGCCGCAGGTTTTTCAGTTGCACACAAAATTTGGACTGGAGCATTGAGGGAAATGCCTCGTCTTCACTGGAAGTTATTGCTGTCATTGTATTTTCTTTCCTATGTTTGATTGATCGGGTTTGACATACTCATATGATAAAACAGGGGGGATATGTTAGGGTTTGCAGAATATCTTCATCGTATGATTATGTTGGAAGGTAACCTGTAACAATTTACCTAGCATGTCCTGTCTTACCAAAAGTAGTAGACCAAAGTGCTAAGATATTTTCACCTGATTGACTAGCTGCAGAGGAAGCAATCAAAGTTGCTTTGTTTCCACAAAGTCGTAAATGGCCCCCTGCTATGCTTTGATCAGCAGGGGAGCGTCTTCACCCCATCCTGGGTCCTCACACCCCCACTTTCAACCCCACTGTGTTTCTTCTCAATAAATATGCACCCGATGAGGCCTGATTTCAGACTTCATTCGACCATCGCTGTAAGCACAGCGACGAGTGAACTCTCCGCCTGCAGGTGTCTGAAACGACTAACTTGTCTCCAGTGTGGTTCTTGCAAAATAAGTTAGAGTGAGCACTACCCTAACAAGGTTGGCATAGTAAAAAGTGCTCTTGGGGGCTTCAGAGTGCCCAGTTTATCACTGCGCATGCAGAAATGACCACCTGCAACGTTTGGTTTATGTTTTATAAGCATTTTTAGTTTTATTGCTTAAATCGCATTTTCTCGACGAGCTGAGCACGTTTTCTGGATGGTGCCTCTCCCGTCACTCTTGTTAGGTTGGCAAAGTAAAAAGCGCTCTTGGGTGCTTCAGAGTGCCGAGTTTATCACTGCACATAAAGAAATGACCACCTGCAACGTTTGGTTTATGTTTTATGAGCATTTTTAATTGTATTGCTTAGAGCGCATTTTCTCGACGAGCTGAGCACGTTTTCTAGTTAAAAGCGCTCTTGGGTGCTTCAGAGTGCCGAGTTTATCACTGCGCATGAAGAAATGACCACCTGCAACGTTTGGTTTATGTTTTATAAGCATTTTTAATTTTATTGCTTAAATCGCATTTTCTCGACGAGCTGAGCACGTTTTCTGGATGGTGCCTCTCCCGTCACTCTGGTTAGGTTGGCATAGTAAAAAGTGCTCTTGGGGGCTTCAGAGTGCCCAGTTTATCACTGCGCATGCAGAAATGACCACCTGCAACGTTTGGTTTATGTTTTATAAGCATTTTTAGTTTTATTGCTTAAATCGAATTTTCTCGACGAGCTGAGCACGTTTTCTGGATGGTGCCTCTCCCGTCACTCTGGTTAGGTTGGCAAAGTAAAAAGCGCTCTTGGGTGCTTCAGAGTGCCGAGTTTATCACTGCGCATGAAGAAATGACCACCTGCAACGTTTGGTTTATGTTTTATAAGCATTTTTAATTGTATTGCTTAGAGTGCATTTTCTCGACGAGCTGAGCACGTTTTCTAGTAAAAAGCGCTCTTGGGTGCTTCAGAGTGCCGAGTTGAGTGCGTGGTTTAGCGTCCGCCCCCGGTCCCTTGGCGGGACCTCCGTGAATGCCTATCCGCCCACCGAGCACTCCTGCCGGGCCTGAGTTAGAGACCGCGCCCGGTCATGTATGGGACCCTGAATGGCCCGCGGACCGGCTGGCGGGACTTCCGTGAATGCCTATCCGCCCTCCGAGCACTCCTGCCGGTCCTGACTTAGAGACCGCGCCCGGTCACGTATGGGACCCTAAATGGCCCGCGGACCGGCTGGCGGGACCTCCGTGAATGCCTATCCGCCCTCCGAGCACTCCTGCCGGGCCTGACTTAGAGACCGCGCCCGGTCACGTATGGGACCCTAAATGGCCCGCGGACCGGCTGGCGGGACCTCCGTGAATGCCTATCCGCCCTCCGAACACTCCTGCCGGGCCTGAGTTAGAGACCGCGCCCGGTCAGTTATGGGACCCTAAATAGCCCGCGGACCGGCTGGCGGGACCTCCGTGAATGCCTATCCGCCCTCCGAGCACTCCTGCCGGGCCTGAGTTAGAGACCGCGCCCGGTCATGTATGGGACCCTGAATGGCCCGCGGACCCGCTGGCGGGACGTCCGTGGATGCCTATCCGCCCTCCGAGCACTCCCGCCGGGCGTGGGTTAGAGACCGCGCCCGGTCATGTATGGGACCCTGAATGGCCCGCGGACCGGCTGGCGGGACCTCCGTGAATGCCTATCCGCCCTCCGAGCACTCCTGCCGGGCGTGGGTTAGAGACCGCGCCCGGTATGTTATGGGACCCTAAATAGCCCGCGGACCGGCTGGCGGGACCTCCGTGAATGCCTATCCGCCCTCCGAGCACTCCTGCCGGGCCTGAGTTTGAGACCGCGCCCGGTCAGTTATGGGACCCTAAATAGCCCGCGGACCTTCTGGCGGGACCTCCGTGAATGCCTATACGCCCTCCGAGCACTCCTGCCTGGCGTGGGTTTGAGACCGCGCCCGGTCAGTTATGGGACCCTAAATAGCCCGCGGACCGGCTGGCGGTACCTCCGTGAAAGCCTATCCGCCCTCCGAGCACTCCTGCCGGGCGTGAGTTAGAGACCGCGCACGGTCACTTATGGGACCCTAAATGGCCCGCGGACCTGCTGGCGGGGCTTCCGTGAAAGCCTATCCGCCTTCCGAGCGCTCTTGCCGGGCGTGAGTTAGCGTCCGCGCCCGGTCGCCTCACGTCACTCTGGTTAAGTTGGCATAGTAAAAAGCGCTCTTGGGTCCTTCAGAGTGCGGAGTTTATCACTGCGCATGAAGAAATGACAACCTGCAACGTTTGGTTTATGTTTTATAAGCATTTTTAGTTTTATTGCTTAAATCGCATTTTCTCGACGAGCTGAGCACGTTTTCTGGATGGTGCCTCTCCCGTCACTCTGGTTAGGTTGGCAAAGTAAAAAGTGCTCTTGGGTGCATCAGAGTGCAGAGTTTATCACTGCGCATGAAGAAATGACCACCTGCAACGTTTGGTTTATGTTTTATAAGCATTTTTAATTGTATTGCTTAGAGCGCATGTTCTCGACGAGCTGAGCACGTTTTCTAGTAAAAAGCGCTCTTGGGTGCTTCAGAGTGCCGGGTTTATCACTGCGCATGCAGAAATGACCACCTGCAACGTTTGGTTTATGTTTTATAAGCATTTTTTGTTTTATTGCTTAAATCGCATTTTCTCGACGAGCTGAGCACGTTTTCTGGATGGTGCCTCTCCCGTCACTCTGGTTAGGTTGGCATAGTAAAAAGTGCTCTTGAGGGCTTCAGAGTGCCCAGTTTATCACTGCGCATGAAGAAATGACAACCTGCAACGTTTGGTTTATGTTTTATAAGCATTTTTAGTTTTATTGCTTAAATCGCATTTTCTCGACGAGCTGAGCACGTTTTCTGGATGGTGCCTCTCCCGTCACTCTGGTTAGGTTGGCAAAGTAAAAAGTGCTCTTGGGTGCTTCAGAGTGCAGAGTTTATCACTGCGCATGAAGAAATGACCACCTGCAACGTTTGGTTTATGTTTTATAAGCATTTTTAATTGTATTGCTTAGAGCGCATGTTCTCGACGAGCTGAGCACGTTTTCTAGTAAAAAGCGCTCTTGGGTGCTTCAGAGTGCCGGGTTTATCACTGCGCATGCAGAAATGACCACCTGCAACGTTTGGTTTATGTTTTATAAGCATTTTTTGTTTTATTGCTTAAATCGCATTTTCTCGACGAGCTGAGCACGTTTTCTGGATGGTGCCTCTCCCGTCACTCTGGTTAGGTTGGCATAGTAAAAAGTGCTCTTGGGGGCTTCAGAGTGCCCAGTTTATCACTGCGCATGCAGAAATGACCACCTGCAACGTTTGGTTTATGTTTTATAAGCATTTTTAGTTTTATTGCTTAAATCGCATTTTCTCGATGAGCTGAGCACGTTTTCTGGATGGTGCCTCTCCCGTCACTCTGGTTAGGTTGGAAAAGTAAAAAGCGCTCTTGGGTGCTTCAGAGTGCCGAGTTTATCACTGCACATGAAGAAATGACCACCTGCAACGTTTGGTTTATGTTTTATGAGCATTTTTAATTGTATTGCTTAGAGCGCATTTTCTCGACGAGCTGAGCACGTTTTCTAGTTAAAAGCGCTCTTGGGTGCTTCAGAGTGCCGAGTTTATCACTGCGCATGAAGAAATGACCACCTGCAACGTTTGGTTTATGTTTTATAAGCATTTTTAATTTTATTGCTTAAATCGCATTTTCTCGACGAGCTGAGCACGTTTTCTGGATGGTGGCTCTCCCGTCACTCTGGTTAGGTTGGCATAGTAAAAAGTGCTCTTGGGGGCTTCAGAGTGCCCAGTTTATCACTGCGCATGCAGAAATGACCACCTGCAACGTTTGGTTTATGTTTTATAAGCATTTTTAGTTTTATTGCTTAAATCGCATTTTCTCGACGAGCTGAGCACGTTTTCTGGATGGTGCCTCTCCCGTCACTCTGGTTAGGTTGGCAAAGTAAAAAGTGTTCTTGGGTGCTTCAGAGTGCAGAGTTTATCACTGCGCATGAAGAAATGACCACCTGCAACGTTTGGTTTATGTTTTATAAGCATTTTTAATTGTATTGCTTAGAGCGCATGTTCTCGACGAGCTGAGCACGTTTTCTAGTAAAAAGCGCTCTTGGGTGCTTCAGAGTGCCGGGTTTATCACTGCACATGCAGAAATGACCACCTGCAACGTTTGGTTTATGTTTTATAAGCATTTTTTGTTTTATTGCTTAAATCGCATTTTCTCGACGAGCTGAGCACGTTTTCTGGATGGTGCCTCTCCCGTCACTCTGGTTAGGTTGGCATAGTAAAAAGTGCTCTTGGGGGCTTCAGAGTGCCCAGTTTATCACTGCGCATGCAGAAATGACCACCTGCAACGTTTGGTTTATGTTTTATAAGCATTTTTAGTTTTATTGCTTAAATCGCATTTTCTCGATGAGCTGAGCACGTTTTCTGGATGGTGCCTCTCCCGTCACTCTGGTTAGGTTGGAAAAGTAAAAAGCGCTCTTGGGTGCTTCAGAGTGCCGAGTTTATCACTGCACATGAAGAAATGACCACCTGCAACGTTTGGTTTATGTTTTATGAGCATTTTTAATTGTATTGCTTAGAGCGCATTTTCTCGACGAGCTGAGCACGTTTTCTAGTTAAAAGCGCTCTTGGGTGCTTCAGAGTGCCGAGTTTATCACTGCGCATGAAGAAATGACCACCTGCAACGTTTGGTTTATGTTTTATAAGCATTTTTAATTTTATTGCTTAAATCGCATTTTCTCGACGAGCTGAGCACGTTTTCTGGATGGTGGCTCTCCCGTCACTCTGGTTAGGTTGGCATAGTAAAAGGTGCTCTTGGGGGCTTCAGAGTGCCCAGTTTATCACTGCGCATGCAGAAATGACCACCTGCAACGTTTGGTTTATGTTTTATAAGCATTTTTAGTTTTATTGCTTAAATCGCATTTTCTCGATGAGCTGAGCACGTTTTCTGGATGGTGCCTCTCCCGTCACTCTGGTTAGGTTGGAAAAGTAAAAAGCGCTCTTGGGTGCTTCAGAGTGCCGAGTTTATCACTGCACATGAAGAAATGACCACCTGCAACGTTTGGTTTATGTTTTATGAGCATTTTTAATTGTATTGCTTAGAGCGCATTTTCTCGACGAGCTGAGCACGTTTTCTAGTTAAAAGCGCTCTTGGGTGCTTCAGAGTGCCGAGTTTATCACTGCGCATGAAGAAATGACCACCTGCAACGTTTGGTTTATGTTTTATAAGCATTTTTAATTTTATTGCTTAAATCGCATTTTCTCGACGAGCTGAGCACGTTTTCTGGATGGTGCCTCTCCCGTCACTCTGGTTAGGTTGGCAAAGTAAAAAGTGCTCTTGGGTGCTTCAGAGTGCAGAGTTTATCACTGCGCATGAAGAAATTACCACCTGCAACGTTTGGTTTATGTTTTATAAGCATTTTTAATTTTATTGCTTAAATCGCATTTTCTCGACGAGCTGAGCACGTTTTCTAGTTAAAAGCGCTCTTGGGTGCTTCAGAGTGCCGAGTTTATCACTGCGCATGAAGAAATGACCACCTGCAACGTTTGGTTTATGTTTTATAAGCATTTTTAATTTTATTGCTTAAATCGCATTTTCTTGACGAGCTGAGCACGTTTTCTGGATGGTGCCTCTCCCGTCAGTCTGGTTAGGTTGGCATAGTAAAAAGTGCTCTTGGGGGCTTCAGAGTGCCCAGTTTATCACTGCGCATGCAGAAATGACCACCTGCAACGTTTGGTTTATGTTTTATAAGCATTTTTAGTTTTATTGCTTAAATCGAATTTTCTCGACGAGCTGAGCACGTTTTCTGGATGGTGCCTCTCCCGTCACTCTGGTTAGGTTGGCAAAGTAAAAAGCGCTCTTGGGTGCTTCAGAGTGCCGAGTTTATCACTGCGCATGAAGAATTGACCACCTGCAACGTTTGGTTTATGTTTTATAAGCATTTTTAATTGTATTGCTTAGAGTGCATTTTTTCGACGAGCTGAGCACGTTTTCTAGTAAAAAGCGCTCTTGGGTGCTTCAGAGTGCCGAGTTGAGTGCGTGGTTTAGCGTCCGCCCCGGTCCCTTATGGGACCCTATTTGGCCCGCGGACCGGCTGGCGGGAGCTCCGTGAAAGCCTGTCCGCCCTCCGAGCACTCCTGCCGGGCGTGGGTTAGAGACCGCGCCCAGTCAGTTATGGGACCCTAATTGGCCCGCGGACCGGCTGGCGGGACTTCCGTGAATGCCTATCCGCCCTCCGAGCACTCCTGCCGGGCCTGAGTTAGAGACCGCGCCCGGTCATGTATGGGACCCTGAATGGCCCGCGGACCGGCTGGCGGGACCTCCGTGAATGCCTATCCGCCCTCCGAGCACTCCTGCCGGGCCTGACTTAGAGACCGCGCCCGGTCACGTATGGGACCCTAAATGGCCCGCGGACCGGCTGGCGGGACATCCGTGAATGGCTATCCGCCCTCCGAGCACTCCTGCCGGGCCTGAGTTAGAGACCGCGCCCGGTCAGTTATGGGACCCTAAATAGCCCGCGGACCGGCTGGCGGGACCTCCGTGAATGCCTATCCGCCCTCCGAGCACTCCTGCCGGGCCTGAGTTAGAGACCGCGCCCGGTCATGTATGGGACCCTGAATGGCCCGCGGACCGGCTGGCGGGACGTCCGTGGATGCCTATCCGCCCTCCGAGCACTCCCGCCGGGCGTGGGTTAGAGACCGCGCCCGGTCATGTATGGGACCCTGAATGGCCCGCGGACCGGCTGGCGGGACCTCCGTGAATGCCTATCCGCCCTCCGAGCACTCCTGCCGGGCGTGGGTTAGAGACCGCGCCCGGTCAGTTATGGGACCCTAAATAGCCCGCGGACCGGCTGGCGGGACCTCCGTGAATGCCTATCCTTCCTCCGAGCACTCCTGCCGGGCCTGAGTTTGAGACCGCGCCCGGTCAGTTATGGGACCCTAAATAGCCCGCGGACCTGCTGGCGGGACCTCCGTGAATGCCTATCCGCCCTCCGAGCACTCCTGCCGGGCGTGGGTTTGAGACCGCGCCCGGTCAGTTATGGGACCCTAAATAGCCCGCGGACCGGCTGGCGGTACCTCCGTGAAAGCCTATCCGCCCTCCGAGCACTCCTGCCGGGCGTGAGTTAGAGACCGCGCACGGTCACTTATGGGACCCTAAATGGCCCGCGGACCTGCTGGCGGGGCTTCCGTGAAAGCCTATTCGCCTTCCGAGCGCTCTTGCCGGGCGTGAGTTAGCGTCCGCGCCCGGTCGCCTCACGTCACTCTGGTTAAGTTGGCATAGTAAAAAGCGCTCTTGGGTCCTTCAGAGTGCGGAGTTTATCACTGCGCATGAAGAAATGACAACCTGCAACGTTTGGTTTATGTTTTATAAGCATTTTTAGTTTTATTGCTTAAATCCCATTTTCTCGACGAGCTGAGCACGTTTTCTGGATGGTGCCTCTCCCGTCACTCTGGTTAGGTTGGCAAAGTAAAAAGTGCTCTTGGGTGCTTCAGAGTGCAGAGTTTATCACTGCGCATGAAGAAATGACCACCTGCAACGTTTGGTTTATGTTTTATAAGCATTTTTAATTGTATTGCTTAGAGCGCATGTTCTCGACGAGCTGAGCACGTTTTCTAGTAAAAAGCGCTCTTGGGTGCTTCAGAGTGCCGGGTTTATCACTGCGCATGCAGAAATGACCACCTGCAACGTTTGGTTTATGTTTTATAAGCATTTTTTGTTTTATTGCTTAAATCGCATTTTCTCGACGAGCTGAGCACGTTTTCTGGATGGTGCCTCTCCCGTCACTCTGGTTAGGTTGGCATAGTAAAAAGTGCTCTTGGGGGCTTCAGAGTGCCCAGTTTATCACTGCGCATGCAGAAATGACCACCTGCAACGTTTGGTTTATGTTTTATAAGCATTTTTAGTTTTATTGCTTAAATCGCATTTTCTCGATGAGCTGAGCACGTTTTCTGGATGGTGCCTCTCCCGTCACTCTGGTTAGGTTGGAAAAGTAAAAAGCGCTCTTGGGTGCTTCAGAGTGCCGAGTTTATCACTGCACATGAAGAAATGACCACCTGCAACGTTTGGTTTATGTTTTATGAGCATTTTTAATTGTATTGCTTAGAGCGCATTTTCTCGACGAGCTGAGCACGTTTTCTAGTTAAAAGCGCTTTTGGGTGCTTCAGAGTGCCGAGTTTATCACTGCGCATGAAGAAATGACCACCTGCAACGTTTGGTTTATGTTTTATAAGCATTTTTAATTTTATTGCTTAAATCGCATTTTCTCGACGAGCTGAGCACGTTTCGGGGTGGTGGCTCTCCCGTCACTCTGGTTAGGTTGGCATAGTAAAAAGTGCTCTTGGGGGCTTCAGAGTGCCCAGTTTATCACTGCGCATGCAGAAATGACCACCTGCAACGTTTGGTTTATGTTTTATAAGCATTTTTAGTTTTATTGCTTAAATCGCATTTTCTCGACGAGCTGAGCACGTTTTCTGGATGGTGCCTCTCCCGTCACTCTTGTTAGGTTGGCAAAGTAAAAAGCGCTCTTGGGTGCTTCAGAGTGCCGAGTTTATCACTGCACATAAAGAAATGACCACCTGCAACGTTTTGTTTATGTTTTATGAGCATTTTTAATTGTATTGCTTAGAGCGCATTTTCTCGACGAGCTGAGCACGTTTTCTAGTAAAAAGCGCTCTTGGGTGCTTCAGAGTGCCGGGTTTATCACTGCGCATGCAGAAATTACCACCTGCAACGTTTGGTTTATGTTTTATAAGCATTTTTTGTTTTATTGCTTAAATCGCATTTTCTCGACGAGCTGAGCACGTTTTCTGGATGGTGCCTCTCCCGTCACTCTGGTTAGGTTGGCATAGTAAAAAGTGCTCTTGGGGGCTTCAGAGTGCCCAGTTTATCACTGCGCATGCAGAAATGACCGCCTGCAACGTTTGGTTTATGTTTTATAAGCATTTTTAGTTTTATTGCTTAAATCGAATTTTCTCGACGAGCTGAGCACGTTTTCTGGATGGTGCCTCTCCCGTCACTCTGGTTAGGTTGGCAAAGTAAAAAGCGCTCTTGGGTGCTTCAGAGTGCCGAGTTTATCACTGCGCATGAAGAAATGACCACCTGCAACGTTTGGTTTATGTTTTATAAGCATTTTTAATTGTATTGCTTAGAGTGCATTTTCTCGACGAGCTGAGCACGTTTTCTAGTAAAAAGCGCTCTTGGGTGCTTCAGAGTGCCGAGTTGAGTGCGTGGTTTAGCGTCCGCCCCCGGTCCCTTATGGGACCCTATTTGGCCCGCGGACCGGCTGGCGGGAGCTCCGTGAAAGCCTGTCCGCCCTCCGAGCACTCCTGCCGGGCGTGGGTTAGAGACCGCGCCCGGTCAGTTATGGGACCCTAATTGGCCCGCGGACCGGCTGGCGGGACCTCCGTGAATGCCTATCCGCCCTCCGAGCACTCCTGCCGGGCCTGAGTTAGAGACCGCGCCCGGTCATGTATGGGACCCTGAATGGCCCGCGGACCGGCTGGCGGGACCTCCGTGAATGCCTATCCGCCCTCCGAGCACTCCTGCCGGGCCTGAGTTAGAGACCGCGCCCGGTCATGTATGGGACCCTGAATGGCCCGCGGACCGGCTGGCGGGACCTCCGTGAATGCCTATTCGCCCTCCGAGAACTCCTGCCGGGCCTGACTTAGAGACCGCGCCCGGTCACGTATGGGACCCTAAATGGCCCGCGGACCGGCTGGCGGGACCTCCGTGAATGCCTATCCGCCCTCCGAGCACTCCTGCCGGGCCTGACTTAGAGACCGCGCCCGGTCACGTATGGGACCCTAAATGGCCCGCGGACCGGCTGGCGGGACATCCGTGAATGCCTATCCGCCCTCCGAGCACTCCTGCCGGGCCTGAGTTAGAGACCGCGCCCGGTCAGTTATGGGACCCTAAATAGCCCGCGGACCAGCTGGCGGGACCTCCGTGAATGCCTATCCGCCCTCCGAGCACTCCTGCCGGGCCTGAGTTAGAGACCGCGCCCGGTCATGTATGGGACCCTGAATGGCCCGCGGACCGGCTGGCGGGACGTCTGTGGATGCCTATCCGCCCTCCGAGCACTCCTGCCGGGCGTGGGTTAGAGACCGCGCCCGGTCAGTTATGGGACCCTAAATAGCCCGCGGACCGGCTGGCGGGACCTCCGTGAATGCCTATCCGCCCTCCGAGCACTCCTGCCGGGCCTGAGTTTGAGACCGCACCCGGTCAGTTATGGGACCCTAAATAGCCCGCGGACCTGCTGGCGGGACCTCCGTGAATGCCTATCCGCCCTCCGAGCACTCCTGCCGGGCGTGGGTTTGAGACCGCGCCCGGTCAGTTATGGGACCCTAAAAAGCCCGCGGACAGGCTGGCGGTACCTCCGTGAAAGCCTATCCGCCCTCCGAGCACTCCTGCCGGGCGTGAGTTAGAGACCGCGCACGGTCACTTATGGGACCCTAAATGGCCCGCGGACCTGCTGGCGGGGCTTCCGTGAAAGCCTATCCGCCTTCCGAGCGCTCTTGCCGGACGTGAGTTAGCGTCCGCGCCCGGTCGCCTCACGTCACTCTGGTTAAGTTGGCATAGTAAAAAGCGCTCTTGGGTCCTTCAGAGTGCGGAGTTTATCACTGCGCATGAAGAAATGACAACCTGCAACGTTTGGTTTATGTTTTATAAGCATTTTTAGTTTTATTGCTTAAATCGCATTTTCTCGACGAGCTGAGCACGTTTTCTGGATGGTGCCTCTCCCGTCAC
Organism: Syngnathus acus; assembly: GCF_901709675.1. Taxonomy (NCBI): domain Eukaryota; kingdom Metazoa; phylum Chordata; class Actinopteri; order Syngnathiformes; family Syngnathidae; genus Syngnathus; species Syngnathus acus. The sequence continues at coordinate 18,411,877 of NC_051087.1, read as the reverse complement.
TCTGGTTAGGTTGGCAAAGTAAAAAGTGCTCTTGGGTGCTTCAGAGTGCAGAGTTTATCACTGCGCATGAAGAAATGACCACCTGCAACGTTTGGTTTATGTTTTATAAGCATTTTTAATTGTATTGCTTAGAGCGCATGTTCTCGACGAGCTGAGCACGTTTTCTAGTAAAAAGCGCTCTTGGGTGCTTCAGAGTGCCGGGTTTATCACTGCGCATGCAGAAATGACCACCTGCAACGTTTGGTTTATGTTTTATAAGCATTTTTTGTTTTATTGCTTAAATCGCATTTTCTTGACGAGCTGAGCACGTTTTCTGGATGGTGCCTCTCCCGTCACTCTGGTTAGGTTGGCATAGTAAAAAGTGCTCTTGGGGGCTTCAGAGTGCCCAGTTTATCACTGCGCATGCAGAAATGACCACCTGCAACGTTTGGTTTATGTTTTATAAGCATTTTTAGTTTTATTGCTTAAATCGCATTTTCTCGATGAGCTGAGCACGTTTTCTGGATGGTGCCTCTCCCGTCACTCTGGTTAGGTTGGAAAAGTAAAAAGCGCTCTTGGGTGCTTCAGAGTGCCGAGTTTATCACTGCACATGAAGAAATGACCACCTGCAACGTTTGGTTTATGTTTTATGAGCATTTTTAATTGTATTGCTTAGAGCGCATTTTCTCGACGAGCTGAGCACGTTTTCTAGTTAAAAGCGCTCTTGGGTGCTTCAGAGTGCCGAGTTTATCACTGCGCATGAAGAAATGACCACCTGCAACGTTTGGTTTATGTTTTATAAGCATTTTTAATTTTATTGCTTAAATCGCATTTTCTCGACGAGCTGAGCACGTTTTCTGGATGGTGGCTCTCCCGTCACTCTGGTTAGGTTGGCATAGTAAAAAGTGCTCTTGGGGGCTTCAGAGTGCCCAGTTTATCACTGCGCATGCAGAAATGACCACCTGCAACGTTTGGTTTATGTTTTATAAGCATTTTTAGTTTTATTGCTTAAATCGCATTTTCTCGACGAGCTGAGCACGTTTTCTGGATGGTGCCTCTCCCGTCACTCTTGTTAGGTTGGCAAAGTAAAAAGCGCTCTTGGGTGCTTCAGAGTGCCGAGTTTATCACTGCACATAAAGAAATGACCACCTGCAACGTTTGGTTTATGTTTTATGAGCATTTTTAATTGTATTGCTTAGAGCGCATTTTCTCGACGAGCTGAGCACGTTTTCTAGTTAAAAGCGCTCTTGGGTGCTTCAGAGTGCCGGGTTTATCACTGCGCATGCAGAAATGACCACCTGCAACGTTTGGTTTATGTTTTATAAGCATTTTCTGTTTTATTGCTTAAATCGCATTTTCTCGACGAGCTGAGCACGTTTTCTGGATGGTGCCTCTCCCGTCACTCTGGTTAGGTTGGCATAGTAAAAAGTGCTCTTGGGGGCTTCAGAGTGCCCAGTTTATCACTGCGCATGCAGAAATGACCACCTGCAACGTTTGGTTTATGTTTTATAAGCATTTTTAGTTTTATTGCTTAAATCGCATTTTCTCGATGAGCTGAGCACGTTTTCTGGATGGTGCCTCTCCCGTCACTCTGGTTAGGTTGGAAAAGTAAAAAGCGCTCTTGGGTGCTTCAGAGTGCCGAGTTTATCACTGCACATGAAGAAATGACCACCTGCAACGTTTGGTTTATGTTTTATGAGCATTTTTAATTGTATTGCTTAGAGCGCATTTTCTCGACGAGCTGAGCACGTTTTCTAGTTAAAAGCGCTCTTGGGTGCTTCAGAGTGCCGAGTTTATCACTGCGCATGAAGAAATGACCACCTGCAACGTTTGGTTTATGTTTTATAAGCATTTTTAGTTTTATTGCTTAAATCGAATTTTCTCGACGAGCTGAGCACGTTTTCTGGATGGTGCCTCTCCCGTCACTCTGGTTAGGTTGGCAAAGTAAAAAGCGCTCTTGGGTGCTTCAGAGTGCCGAGTTTATCACTGCGCATGAAGAAATGACCACCTGCAACGTTTGGTTTATGTTTTATAAGCATTTTTAATTGTATTGCTTAGAGTGCATTTTCTCGACGAGCTGAGCACGTTTTCTAGTAAAAAGCGCTCTTGGGTGCTTCAGAGTGCCGAGTTGAGTGCGTGGTTTAGCGTCCGCCCCCGGTCCCTTATGGGACCCTATTTGGCCCGCGGACCGGCTGGCGGGAGCTCCGTGAAAGCCTGTCCGCCCTCCGAGCACTCCTGCCGGGCGTGGGTTAGAGACCGCGCCCGGTCAGTTATGGGACCCTAATTGGCCCACGGACCGGCTGGCGGGACCTCCGTGAATGCCTATCCGCCCTCCGAGCACTCCTGCCGGGCCTGAGTTAGAGACCGCGCCCGGTCATGTATGGGACCCTGAATGGCCCGCGGACCGGCTGGCGGGACCTCCGTGAATGCCTGTCCGCCCTCCGAGCACTCCTGCCGGGCCTGAGTTAGAGACCGCGCCCGGTCAGTTATGGGACCCTAAATAGCCCGCGGACCGGCTGGCGGGACCTCCGTGAATGCCTATCCGCCCTCCGAGCACTCCTGCCGGGCCTGAGTTAGAGACCGCGCCCGGTCATGTATGGGACCCTGAATGGCCCGCGGACCGGCTGGCGGGACGTCCGTGGATGCCTATCCGCCCTCCGAGCACTCCCGCCGGGCGTGGGTTAGAGACCGCGCCCGGTCATGTATGGGACCCTGAATGGCCCGCGGACCGGCTGGCGGGACCTCCGTGAATGCCTATCCGCCCTCCGAGCACTCCTGCCGGGCGTGGGTTAGAGACCGCGCCCGGTCAGTTATGGGACCCTAAATAGCCCGCGGACCGGCTGGCGGGAACTCCGTGAATGCCTATCCGCCCTCCGAGCACTCCTGCCGGGCCTGAGTTTGAGACCGCGCCCGGTCAGTTATGGGACCCTAAATAGCCCGCGGACCTGCTGGCGGGACCTCCGTGAATGCCTATCCGCCCTCCGAGCACTCCTGCCGGGCGTGGGTTTGAGACCGCGCCCGGTCAGTTATGGGACCCTAAATAGCCCGCGGACCGGCTGGCGGTACCTCCGTGAAAGCCTATCCGCCCTCCGAGCACTCCTGCCGGGCGTGAGTTAGAGACCGCGCACGGTCACTTATGGGACCCTAAATGGCCCGCGGACCTGCTGGCGGGGCTTCCGTGAAAGCCTATCCGCCTTCCGAGCGCTCTTGCCGGGCGTGAGTTAGCGTCCGCGCTCGGTCGACTCACGTCACTCTGGTTAAGTTGGCATAGTAAAAAGCGCTCTTGGGTCCTTCAGAGTGCGGAGTTTATCACTGCGCATGAAGAAATGACAACCTGCAACGTTTGGTTTATGTTTTATAAGCATTTTTAGTTTTATTGCTTAAATCGCATTTTCTCGACGAGCTGAGCACGTTTTCTGGATGGTGCCTCTCCCGTCACTCTGGTTAGGTTGGCAAAGTAAAAAGTGCTCTTGGGTGCTTCAGAGTGCAGAGTTTATCACTGCGCATGAAGAAATGACCACCTGCAACGTTTGGTTTATGTTTTATGAGCATTTTTAATTGTATTGCTTAGAGCGCATGTTCTCGACGAGCTGAGCACGTTTTCTAGTAAAAAGCGCTCTTGGGTGCTTCAGAGTGCCGGGTTTATCACTGCGCATGCAGAAATGACCACCTGCAACGTTTGGTTTATGTTTTATAAGCATTTTTTGTTTTATTGCTTAAATCGCATTTTCTCGACGAGCTGAGCACGTTTTCTGGATGGTGCCTCTCCCGTCACTCTGGTTAGGTTGGCATAGTAAAAAGTGCTCTTGGGGGCTTCAGAGTGCAGAGTTTATCACTGCGCATGAAGAAATGACCACCTGCAACGTTTGGTTTATGTTTTATAAGCATTTTTAGTTTTATTGCTTAAATCGCATTTTCTCGATGAGCTGAGCACGTTTTCAGGATGGTGCCTCTCCCGTCACTCTGGTTAGGTTGGAAAAGTAAAAAGCGCTCTTGGGTGCTTCAGAGTGCCGAGTTTATCACTGCACATGAAGAAATGACCACCTGCAACGTTTGGTTTATGTTTTATGAGCATTTTTAATTGTATTGCTTAGAGCGCATTTTCTCGACGAGCTGAGCACGTTTTCTAGTTAAAAGCGCTCTTGGGTGCTTCAGAGTGCCGAGTTTATCACTGCGCATGAAGAAATGACCACCTGCAACGTTTGGTTTATGTTTTATAAGCATTTTTAATTTTATTGCTTAAATCGCATTTTCTCGACGAGCTGAGCACGTTTTCTGGATGGTGCCTCTCCCGTCACTCTGGTTAGGTTGGCATAGTAAAAAGTGCTCTTGAGGGCTTCAGAGTGCCCAGTTTATCACTGCGCATGAAGAAATGACAACCTGCAACGTTTGGTTTATGTTTTATAAGCATTTTTAGTTTTATTGCTTAAATCGCATTTTCTCGACGAGCTGAGCACGTTTTCTGGATGGTGCCTCTCCCGTCACTCTGGTTAGGTTGGCAAAGTAAAAAGTGCTCTTGGGTGCTTCAGAGTGCAGAGTTTATCACTGCGCATGATGAAATGACCACCTGCAACGTTTGGTTTATGTTTTATAAGCATTTTTAATTGTATTGCTTAGAGCGCATGTTCTCGACGAGCTGAGCACGTTTTCTAGTAAAAAGCGCTCTTGGGTGCTTCAGAGTGCCGGGTTTATCACTGCGCATGCAGAAATGACCACCTGCAACGTTTGGTTTATGTTTTATAAGCATTTTTTGTTTTATTGCTTAAATCGCATTTTCTCGACGAGCTGAGCACGTTTTCTGGATGGTGCCTCTCCCGTCACTCTGGTTAGGTTGGCATAGTAAAAAGTGCTCTTGGGGGCTTCAGAGTGCCCAGTTTATCACTGCGCATGCAGAAATGACCACCTGCAACGTTTGGTTTATGTTTTATAAGCATTTTTAATTGTATTGCTTAGAGTGCATTTTCTCGACGAGCTGAGCACGTTTTCTAGTAAAAAGCGCTCTTGGGTGCTTCAGAGTGCCGAGTTGAGTGCGTGGTTTAGCGTCCGCCCCCGGTCCCTTATGGGACCCTATTTGGCCCGCGGACCGGCTGGCGGGAGCTCCGTGAAAGCCTGTCCGCCCTCCGAGCACTCCTGCCGGGCGTGGGTTAGAGACCGCGCCCGGTCAGTTATGGGACCCTAATTGGCCCACGGACCGGCTGGCGGGACCTCCGTGAATGCCTATCCGCCCTCCGAGCACTCCTGCCGGGCCTGAGTTAGAGACCGCGCCCGGTCATGTATGGGACCCTGAATGGCCCGCGGACCGGCTGGCGGGACCTCCGTGAATGCCTGTCCGCCCTCCGAGCACTCCTGCCGGGCCTGAGTTAGAGACCGCGCCCGGTCAGTTATGGGACCCTAAATAGCCCGCGGACCGGCTGGCGGGACCTCCGTGAATGCCTATCCGCCCTCCGAGCACTCCTGCCGGGCCTGAGTTAGAGACCGCGCCCGGTCATGTATGGGACCCTGAATGGCCCGCGGACCGGCTGGCGGGACGTCCGTGGATGCCTATCCGCCCTCCGAGCACTCCCGCCGGGCGTGGGTTAGAGACCGCGCCCGGTCATGTATGGGACCCTGAATGGCCCGCGGACCGGCTGGCGGGACCTCCGTGAATGCCTATCCGCCCTCCGAGCACTCCTGCCGGGCGTGGGTTAGAGACCGCGCCCGGTCAGTTATGGGACCCTAAATAGCCCGCGGACCGGCTGGCGGGAACTCCGTGAATGCCTATCCGCCCTCCGAGCACTCCTGCCGGGCCTGAGTTTGAGACCGCGCCCGGTCAGTTATGGGACCCTAAATAGCCCGCGGACCTGCTGGCGGGACCTCCGTGAATGCCTATCCGCCCTCCGAGCACTCCTGCCGGGCGTTGGTTTGAGACCGCGCCCGGTCAGTTATGGGACCCTAAATAGCCCGCGGACCGGCTGGCGGTACCTCCGTGAAAGCCTATCCGCCCTCCGAGCACTCCTGCCGGGCGTGAGTTAGAGACCGCGCACGGTCACTTATGGGACCCTAAATGGCCCGCGGACCTGCTGGCGGGGTTTCCGTGAAAGCCTATCCGCCTTCCGAGCGCTCTTGCCGGGCGTGAGTTAGCGTCCGCGCCCGGTCGACTCACGTCACTCTGGTTAAGTTGGCATAGTAAAAAGCGCTCTTGGGTCCTTCAGAGTGCGGAGTTTATCACTGCGCATGAAGAAATGACCACCTGCAACGTTTGGTTTATGTTTTATAAGCATTTTTAGTTTTATTGCTTAAATCGCATTTTCTCGACGAGCTGAGCACGTTTTCTGGATGGTGCCTCTCCCGTCACTCTTGTTAGGTTGGCAAAGTAAAAAGCGCTCTTGGGTGCTTCAGAGTGCTGAGTTTATCACTGCACATAAAGAAATGACCACCTGCAACGTTTGGTTTATGTTTTATGAGCATTTTTAATTGTATTGCTTAGAGCGCATTTTCTCGACGAGCTGAGCACGTTTTCTAGTTAAAAGCGCTCTTGGGTGCTTCAGAGTGCCGGGTTTATCACTGCGCATGCAGAAATGACCACCTGCAACGTTTGGTTTATGTTTTATAAGCATTTTTTGTTTTATTGCTTAAATCGCATTTTCTCGACGAGCTGAGCACGTTTTCTGGATGGTGCCTCTCCCGTCACTCTGGTTAGGTTGGCATAGTAAAAAGTGCTCTTGGGGGCTTCAGAGTGCCCAGTTTATCACTGCGCATGCAGAAATGACCACCTGCAACGTTTGGTTTATGTTTTATAAGCATTTTTAGTTTTATTGCTTAAATCGCATTTTCTCGATGAGCTGAGCACGTTTTCTGGATGGTGCCTCTCCCGTCACTCTGGTTAGGTTGGAAAAGTAAAAAGCGCTCTTGGGTGCTTCAGAGTGCCGAGTTTATCACTGCACATGAAGAAATGACCACCTGCAACGTTTGGTTTATGTTTTATGAGAATTTTTAATTGTATTGCTTAGAGCGCATTTTCTCGACGAGCTGAGCACGTTTTCTAGTTAAAAGCGCTCTTGGGTGCTTCAGAGTGCCGAGTTTATCACTGCGCATGAAGAAATGACCACCTGCAACGTTTGGTTTATGTTTTATAAGCATTTTTAATTTTATTGCTTAAATCGCATTTTCTCGACGAGCTGAGCACGTTTTCTGGATGGTGCCTCTCCCGTCACTCTGGTTAGGTTGGCATAGTAAAAAGTGCTCTTGGGGGCTTCAGAGTGCCCAGTTTATCACTGCGCATGCAGAAATGACTGCCTGCAACGTTTGGTTTATGTTTTATAAGCATTTTTAGTTTTATTGCTTAAATCGCATTTTCTCGACGAGCTGAGCACGTTTTCTGGATGGTGCCTCTCCCGTCACTCTGGTTAGGTTGGCATAGTAAAAAGCGCTCTTGGGTCCTTCAGAGTGCGGAGTTTATCACTGCGCATGAAGAAATGACAACCTGCAACGTTTGGTTTATGTTTTATAAGCATTTTTAGTTTTATTGCTTAAATCGCATTTTCTCGACGAGCTGAGCACGTTTTCTGGATGGTGCCTCTCCCGTCACTCTGGTTAGGTTGGCATAGTAAAAAGTGCTCTTGGGGGCTTCAGAGTGCCCAGTTTATCACTGCGCATGCAGAAATGACCACCTGCAACGTTTGGTTTATGTTTTATAAGCATTTTTAGTTTTATTGCTTAAATCGCATTTTCTCGACGAGCTGAGCACGTTTTCTGGATGGTGCCTCTCCCGTCACTCTGGTTAGGTTGGCAAAGTAAAAAGTGCTCTTGGGTGCTTCAGAGTGCCGAGTTTATCACTGCGCATGAAGAAATGACCACCTGCAACGTTTGGTTTATGTTTTATAAGCATTTTTAATTGTATTGCTTAGAGCGCATTTTCTCGACGAGCTGAGCACGTTTTCTAGTTAAAAGCGCTCTTGGGTGCTTCAGAGTGCCGGGTTTATCACTGCGCATGCAGAAATGACCACCTGCAACGTTTGGTTTATGTTTTATAAGCATTTTTTGTTTTATTGCTTAAATCGCATTTTCTCGACGAGCTGAGCACGTTTTCTGGATGGTGCCTCTCCCGTCACTCTGGTTAGGTTGGCATAGTAAAAAGTGCTCTTGGGGGCTTCAGAGTGCCCAGTTTATCACTGCGCATGCAGAAATGACCACCTGCAACGTTTGGTTTATGTTTTATAAGCATTTTTAGTTTTATTGCTTAAATCGCATTTTCTCGATGAGCTGAGCACGTTTTCTGGATGGTGCCTCTCCCGTCACTCTGGTTAGGTTGGAAAAGTAAAAAGCGCTCTTGGGTGCTTCAGAGTGCCGAGTTTATCACTGCACATGAAGAAATGACCACCTGCAACGTTTGGTTTATGTTTTATGAGCATTTTTAATTGTATTGCTTAGAGCGCATTTTCTCGATGAGCTGAGCACGTTTTCTAGTTAAAAGCGCTCTTGGGTGCTTCAGAGTGCCGAGTTTATCACTGCGCATGAAGAAATGACCACCTGCAACGTTTGGTTTATGTTTTATAAGCATTTTTAATTTTATTGCTTAAATCGCATTTTCTCGACGAGCTGAGCACGTTTTCTGGATGGTGGCTCTCCCGTCACTCTGGTTAGGTTGGCATAGTAAAAAGTGCTCTTGGGGGCTTCAGAGTGCCCAGTTTATCACTGCGCATGCAGAAATGACCACCTGCAACGTTTGGTTTATGTTTTATAAGCATTTTTAGTTTTATTGCTTAAATCGCATTTTCTCGACGAGCTGAGCACGTTTTCTGGATGGTGCCTCTCCCGTCACTCTTGTTAGGTTGGCAAAGTAAAAAGCGCTCTTGGGTGCTTCAGAGTGCCGAGTTTATCACTGCACATAAAGAAATGACCACCTGCAACGTTTGGTTTATGTTTTATGAGCATTTTTAATTGTATTGTTTAGAGCGCATTTTCTCGACGAGCTGAGCACGTTTTCTAGTTAAAAGCGCTCTTGGGTGCTTCAGAGTGCCGGGTTTATCACTGCTCATGCAGAAATGACCACCTGCAACGTTTGGTTTATGTTTTATAAGCATTTTTTGTTTTATTGCTTAAATCGCATTTTCTCGACGAGCTGAGCACGTTTTCTGGATGGTGCCTCTCCCGTCACTCTGGTTAGGTTGGCATAGTAAAAAGTGCTCTTGGGGGCTTCAGAGTGCCCAGTTTATCACTGCGCATGCAGAAATGACCACCTGCAACGTTTGGTTTATGTTTTATAAGCATTTTTAGTTTTATTGCTTAAATCGCATTTTCTCGATGAGCTGAGCACGTTTTCTGGATGGTGCCTCTCCCGTCACTCTGGTTAGGTTGGAAAAGTAAAAAGCGCTCTTGGGTGCTTCAGAGTGCCGAGTTTATCACTGCACATGAAGAAATGACCACCTGCAACGTTTGGTTTATGTTTTATGAGCATTTTTAATTGTATTGCTTAGAGCGCATTTTCTCGACGAGCTGAGCACGTTTTCTAGTTAAAAGCGCTCTTGGGTGCTTCAGAGTGCCGAGTTTATCACTGCGCATGAAGAAATGACCACCTGCAACGTTTGGTTTATGTTTTATAAGCATTTTTAATTTTATTGCTTAAATCGCATTTTCTCGACGAGCTGAGCACGTTTTCTGGATGGTGCCTCTCCCGTCACTCTGGTTAGGTTGGCATAGTAAAAAGTGCTCTTGGGGGCTTCAGAGTGCCCAGTTTATCACTGCGCATGCAGAAATGACTGCCTGCAACGTTTGGTTTATATTTTATAAGCATTTTTAGTTTTATTGCTTAAATCGAATTTTCTCGACGAGCTGAGCACGTTTTCTGGATGGTGCCTCTCCCGTCACTCTGGTTAGGTTGGCAAAGTAAAAAGCGCTCTTGGGTGCTTCAGAGTGCCGAGTTTATCACTGCACATGAAGAAATGACCACCTGCAACGTTTGGTTTATGTTTTATAAGCATTTTTAATTGTATTGCTTAGAGTGCATTTTCTCGACGAGCTGAGCACGTTTTCTAGTAAAAAGCGCTCTTGGGTGCTTCAGAGTGCCGAGTTGAGTGCGTGGTTTAGCGTCCGCCCCCGGTCCCTTATGGGACCCTATTTGGCCCGCGGACCGGCTGGCGGGAGCTCCGTGAAAGCCTGTCCGCCCTCCGAGCACTCCTGCCGGGCGTGGGTTAGAGACCGCGCCCGGTCAGTTATGGGACCCTAATTGGCCCGCGGACCGGCTGGCGGGACCTCCGTGAATGCCTATCCGCCCTCCGAGCACTCCTGCCGGGCCTGAGTTAGAGACCGCGCCCGGTCACGTATGGGACCCTAAATGGCCCGCGGACCGGCTGGCGGGATCTCCGTGAATGCCTATCCGCCCTCCGAGCACTCCTGCCGGGCCTGAGTTAGAGACCGCGCCCGGTCATGTATGGGACCCTGAATGGCCCGCGGACCGGCTGGCGGGATCTCCGTGAATGCCTATCCGCCCTCCGAGCACTCCTGCCGGGCCTGACTTAGAGACCGCGCCCGGTCACGTATGGGACCCTAAATGGCCCGCGGACCGGCTGGCGGGACCTCCGTGAATGCCTATCCGCCCTCCGAGCACTCCTGCCGGGCCTGACTTAGAGACCGCGCCCGGTCACGTATGGGACCCTAAATGGCCCGCGGACCGGCTGGCGGGACCTCCGTGAATGCCTATCCGCCCTCCGAGCACTCCTGCCGGGCCTGAGTTAGAGACCGCGCCCGGTCAGTTATGGGACCCTAAATAGCCCGCGGACCGGCTGGCGGGACCTCCGTGAATGCCTATCCGCCCTCCGAGCACTCCTGCCGGGCCTGAGTTAGAGACCGCGCCCGGTCATGTATGGGGACCCTGAATGGCCCGCGGACCGGCTGGCGGGACGTCCGTGGATGCCTATCCGCCCTCCGAGCACTTCCGCCGGGCGTGGGTTAGAGACCGCGCCCGGTCATGTATGGGACCCTGAATGGCCCGCGGACCGGCTGGCGGGACCTCCGTGAATGCCTATCCGCCCTCCGAGCACTCCTGCCGGGCGTGGGTTAGAGACCGCGCCCGGTCAGTTATGGGACCCTAAATAGCCCGCGGACCGGCTGGCGGGACCTCCGTGAATGCCTATCCGCCCTCCGAGCACTCCTGCCGGGCCTGAGTTTGAGACCGCGCCCGGTCAGTTATGGGACCCTAAATAGCCCGCGGACCTGCTGGCGGGACTTCCGTGAATGCCTATCCGCCCTCCGAGCACTCCTGCCGGGCGTGGGTTTGAGACCGCGCCCGGTCAGTTATGGGACCCTAAATAGCCCGCGGACCGGCTGGCGGTACCTCCGTGAAAGCCTATCCGCCCTCCGAGCACTCCTGCCGGTCGTGAGTTAGAGACCGCGCACGGTCACTTATGGGACCCTAAATGGCCCGCGGACCTGCTGGCGGGGCTTCCGTCAAAGCCTATCCGCCTTCCGAGCGCTCTTGCCGGGCGTGAGTTAGCGTCCGCGCCCGGTCGCCTCACGTCACTCTGGTTAAGTTGGCAAAGTAAAAAGCGCTCTTGGGTCCTTCAGAGTGCGGAGTTTATCACTGCGCATGAAGAAATGACAACCTGCAACGTTTGGTTTATGTTTTATAAGCATTTTTAGTTTTATTGCTTAAATCGCATTTTCTCGACGAGCTGAGCACGTTTTCTGGATGGTGCCTCTCCCGTCACTCTGGTTAGGTTGGCAAAGTAAAAAGTGCTCTTGGGTGCTTCAGAGTGCAGAGTTTATCACTGCGCATGAAGAAATGACCACCTGCAACGTTTGGTTTATGTTTTATAAGCATTTTTAATTGTATTGCTTAGAGCGCATGTTCTCGACGAGCTGAGCACGTTTTCTAGTAAAAAGCGCTCTTGGGTGCTTCAGAGTGCCGGGTTTATCACTGCGCATGCAGAAATGACCACCTGCAACGTTTGGTTTATGTTTTATAAGCATTTTTAATTTTATTGCTTAAATCGCATTTTCTCGACGAGCTGAGCACGTTTTCTGGATGGTGCCTCTCCCGTCACTCTGGTTAGGTTGGCATAGTAAAAAGTGCTCTTGGGGGCTTCAGAGTGCCCAGTTTATCACTGCGCATGCAGAAATGACCACCTGCAACGTTTGGTTTATGTTTTATAAGCATTTTTAGTTTTATTGCTTAAATCGCATTTTCTCGACGAGCTGAGCACGTTTTCTGGATGGTGCCTCTCCCGTCACTCTTGTTAGGTTGGCAAAGTAAAAAGCGCTCTTGGGTGCTTCAGAGTGCCGAGTTTATCACTGCACATAAAGAAATGACCACCTGCAACGTTTGGTTTATGTTTTATGAGCATTTTTAATTGTATTGCTTAGAGCGCATTTTCTCGACGAGCTGAGCACGTTTTCTAGTTAAAAGCGCTCTTGGGTGCTTCAGAGTGCCGGGTTTATCACTGCGCATGCAGAAATGACCACCTGCAACGTTTGGTTTATGTTTTATAAGCATTTTTTGTTTTATTGCTTAAATCGCATTTTCTCGACGAGCTGAGCACGTTTTCTGGATGGTGCCTCTCCCGTCACTCTGGTTAGGTTGGCATAGTAAAAAGTGCTCTTGGGGGTTTCAGAGTGCCCAGTTTATCACTGCGCATGCAGAAATGACCACCTGCAACGTTTGGTTTATGTTTTATAAGCATTTTTAGTTTTATTGCTTAAATCGAATTTTCTCGACGAGCTGAGCACGTTTTCTGGATGGTGCCTCTCCCGTCACTCTGGTTAGGTTGGCAAAGTAAAAAGCGCTCTTGGGTGCTTCAGAGTGCCGAGTTTATCACTGCGCATGAAGAAATGACCACCTGCAACGTTTGGTTTATGTTTTATAAGCATTTTTAATTGTATTGCTTAGAGTGCATTTTCTCGACGAGCTGAGCACGTTTTCTAGTAAAAAGCGCTCTTGGGTGCTTCAGAGTGCGGAGTTGAGTGCGTGGTTTAGCGTCCGCCCCCGGTCCCTTATGGGACCCTATTTGGCCCGCGGACCGGCTGGCGGGAGCTCCGTGAAAGCCTATCCGCCCTTCGAGCACTCCTGCCGGGCCTGAGTTAGAGACCGCGCCCGGTCACTTATGGGACCCTAAATGGCCCGCGGACCGGCTGGCGGTACCACCGTGAAAGCCTATCCGCCCTCCGAGCACTCCTGCCGGGCGTGAGTTCGAGACCGCGCCCGGTCACTTATGGGACCCTAAATGGCCCGCGGACCGGCTGGCGGGAGCTCCGTGAAAGCCTGTCCGCCCTCCGAGCACTCCTGCCGGGCGTGGGTTAGAGACCGCGCCCGGTCACTTATGGGACCCTAAATGGCCCGCGGACCGGCTGGCGGTACCACCGTGAAAGCCTATCCGCCCTCCGAGCACTCCTGCCGGGCGTGAGTTCGAGACCGCGCTCGGTCACTTATGGGACCCTAAATGGCCCGCGGACCTGCTGGCGGTACCTCCGTGAATGCCTATCCGCCCTCCGAGCACTCCTGCCGGGCCTGAGTTAGAGACCGCGCCCGGTCATGTATGGGACCCTGAATGGCCCGCGGACCGGCTGGCGGGACGTCCGTGGATGCCTATCCGCCCTCCGAGCACTCCCGCCGGGCATGGGTTAGAGACCGCGCCCGGTCATGTATGGGACCCTGAATGGCCCGCGGACCGGCTGGCGGTACCTCCGTGAATGCCTATCCGCCCTCCGAGCACTCCTGCCGGGCGTGGGTTAGAGACCGCGCCCGGTCAGTTATGGGACCCTAAATAGCCCGCGGACCGGCTGGCGGGACTTCCGTGAATGCCTATCCGCCCTCCGAGCACTCCTGCCGGGCCTGAGTTTGAGACCGCGCCCGGTCAGTTATGGGACCCTAAATAGCCCACGGACCGGCTGGCGGGACCTCCGTGAATGCCTATCCGCCCTCCGAGCACTCCTGCCGGGCGTGGGTTTGAGACCGCGCCCGGTCAGTTATGGGACCCTAAATAGCCCGCGGACCGGCTGGCGGTACCTCCGTGAAAGCCTATCCGCCCTCCGAGCACTCCTGCCGGGCGTGAGTTAGAGACCGCGTACGGTCACTTATGGTACCCTAAATGGCCCGCGGACCTGCTGGCGGGGCTTCCGTGAAAGCCTATCCGCCTTCCGAGCGCTCTTGCCGGGCGTGAGTTAGCGTCCGCGCCCGGTCGCCTCACGTCACTCTGGTTAAGTTGGCATAGTAAAAAGCGCTCTTGGGTCCTTCAGAGTGCGGAGTTTATCACTGCGCATGAAGAAATGACAACCTGCAACGTTTGGTTTATGTTTTATAAGCATTTTTAGTTTTATTGCTTAAATCGCATTTTCTCGACGAGCTGAGCACGTTTTCTGGATGGTGCCTCTCCCGTCACTCTGGTTAGGTTGGCAAAGTAAAAAGTGCTCTTGGGTGCTTCAGAGTGCAGAGTTTATCACTGCGCATGAAGAAATGACCACCTGCAACGTTTGGTTTATGTTTTATAAGCATTTTTAATTGTATTGCTTAGAGCGCATGTTCTCGACGAGCTGAGCACGTTTTCTAGTAAAAAGCGCTCTTGGGTGCTTCAGAGTGCCGGGTTTATCACTGCGCATGCAGAAATGACCACCTGCAACGTTTGGTTTATGTTTTATAAGCATTTTTTGTTTTATTGCTTAAATCGCATTTTCTCGACGAGCTGAGCACGTTTTCTGGATGGTGCCTCTCCCGTCACTCTGGTTAGGTTGGCATAGTAAAAAGTGCTCTTGGGGGCTTCAGAGTGCCCAGTTTATCACTGCGCATGCAGAAATGACCACCTGCAACGTTTGGTTTATGTTTTATAAGCATTTTTAGTTTTATTGCTTAAATCGCATTTTCTCGATGAGCTGAGCACGTTTTCTGGATGGTGCCTCTCCCGTCACTCTGGTTAGGTTGGAAAAGTAAAAAGCGCTCTTGGGTGCTTCAGAGTGCCGAGTTTATCACTGCACATGAAGAAATGACCACCTGCAATGTTTGGTTTATGTTTTATGAGCATTTTTAATTGTATTGCTTAGAGCGCATTTTCTCGACGAGCTGAGCACGTTTTCTAGTTAAAAGCGCTCTTGGGTGCTTCAGAGTGCCGAGTTTATCACTGCGCATGACGAAATGACCACCTGCAACGTTTGGTTTATGTTTTATAAGCATTTTTAATTTTATTGCTTAAATCGCATTTTCTCGACGAGCTGAGCACGTTTTCTGGATGGTGCCTCTCCCGTCACTCTGGTTAGGTTGGCATAGTAAAAAGTGCTCTTGAGGGCTTCAGAGTGCACAGTTTATCACTGCGCATGCAGAAATGACCACCTGCAACGTTTGGTTTATGTTTTATAAGCATTTTTAGTTTTATTGCTTAAATCGCATTTTCTCGACGAGCTGAGCACGTTTTCTGGATGGTGCCTCTCCCGTCACTCTGGTTAGGTTGGCAAAGTAAAAAGTGCTCTTGGGTGCTTCAAAGTGCAGAGTTTATCACTGCGCATGAAGAAATGACCACCTGCAACGTTTGGTTTATGTTTTATAAGCATTTTTAATTGTATTGCTTAGAGCGCATGTTCTCGACGAGCTGAGCACGTTTTCTAGTAAAAAGCGCTCTTGGGTGCTTCAGAGTGCCGAGTTGAGTGCGTGGTTTAGCGTCCGCCCCCGGTCCCTTATGGGACCCTATTTGGCCCGCGGACCGGCTGGCGGGAGCTCCGTGAAAGCCTGTCCGCCCTCCGAGCACTCCTGCCGGGCGTGGGTTAGAGACCGCGCCCGGTCACTTATGGGACCCTAATTGGCCCGCGGACCGGCTGGCGGTACCTCCGTGAATGCCTATCCGCCCTCCGAGCACTCCTGCCGGGCCTGAGTTAGAGACCGCGCCCGGTCACTTATGGGACCCTGAATGGCCCGCGGACCGGCTGGCGGGACCTCCGTGAATGCCTATCCGCCCTCCGAGCACTCCTGCCGGGCGTGGGTTAGAGACCGCGCCCGGTCAGTTATGGGACCCTAAATAGCCCGCGGACCGGCTGGCGGGACCTCCGTGAATGCCTATCCGCCCTCCGAGCACTCCTGCCGGGCCTGAGTTTGAGACCGCGCCCGGTCAGTTATGGGACCCTAAATAGCCCGCGGACCGGCTGGCGGGACCTCCGTGAATGCCTATCCGCCCTCCGAGCACTCCTGCCGGGCGTGGGTTTGAGACCGCGCCCGGTCAGTTATGGGACCCTAAATAGCCCGCGGACCGGCTGGCGGTACGTCCGTGAAAGCCTATCCGCCCTCCGAGCACTCCTGCCGGGCGTGAGTTAGAGACCGCGCACGGTCACTTATGGGACCCTAAATGGCCCGCGGACCTGCTGGCGGGGCTTCCGTGAAAGCCTATCCGCCTTCCGAGCGCTCTTGCCGGGCGTGAGTTAGCGTCCGCGCCCGGTCGCCTCACGTCACTCTGGTTAAGTTGGCATAGTAAAAAGCGCTCTTGGGTCCTTCAGAGTGCGGAGTTTATCACTGCGCATGAAGAAATGACAACCTGCAACGTTTGGTTTATGTTTTATAAGCATTTTTAGTTTTATTGCTTAAATCGCATTTTCTCGACGAGCTGAGCACGTTTTCTGGATGGTGCCTCTCCCGTCACTCTGGTTAGGTTGGCAAAGTAAAAAGTGCTCTTGGGTGCTTAAATCGCATTTTCTCGACGAGCTGAGCACGTTTTCTGGATGGTGGCTCTCCCGTCACTCTGGTTAGGTTGGCATAGTAAAAAGCGCTCTTGGGGGCTTGAGAGTGCCGAGTTTATCACTGCGCATGAAGAAATGACCACCTGCAACGTTTGGTTTATGTTTTATAAGCATTTTTAGTTTTATTGCTTAAATCGCATTTTCTCGACGAGCTGAGCACGTTTTCTGGTTGGTGCCTCTCCCGTCACTCTGGTTAGGTTGGCAAAGTAAAAAGCGCTCTTGGGTGCTTCAGAGTGCCGAGTTTATCACTGCGCATGAAGAAATGACCACCTGCAACGTTTGGTTTATGTTTTATAAGCATTTTTAATTTTATTGCTTAAATCGCATTTTCTCGACGAGCTGAGCACGTTTTCTGGATGGTGGCTCTCCCGTCACTCTGGTTAGGTTGGCATAGTAAAAAGCGCTCTTGGGGGCTTGAGAGTGCCGAGTTTATCACTGCGCATGAACAAATGACCACCTGCAACGTTTGGTTTATGTTTTATAAGCATTTTTAGTTTTATTGCTTAAATCGCATTTTCTCGACGAGCTGAGCACGTTTTCTGGATGGTGCCTCTCCCGTCACTCTGGTTAGGTTGGCAAAGTAAAAAGTGCTCTTGGGGGCTTCAGAGTGCCCAGTTTATCACTGCGCATGAAGAAATGACCACCTGCAACGTTTGGTTTATGTTTTATAAGCATTTTTAATTGTATTGCTTAGAGCGCATTTTCTCGACGAGCTGAGCACGTTTTCTAGTAAAAAGCGCTCTTGGGTTCTTCAGAGTGCCGAGTTTATCACTGCGCATGCAGAAATCACCACCTGCAACGTTTGGTTTATGTTTTATAAGCATTTTTTGTTTTATTGCTTAAATCGCATTTTCTCGACGAGCTGAGCACGTTTTCTGGATGGTGCCTCTCCCGTCACTCTGGTTAGGTTGGCATAGTAAAAAGTGCTCTTGTGGGCTTCAGAGTGCCCAGTTTATCACTGCGCATGCAGAAATGACCACCTGCAACGTTTGGTTTATGTTTTATAAGCATTTTTAATTGTATTGCTTAGAGCGCATTTTCTCGACGAGCTGAGCACGTTTTCTAGTAAAAAGCGCTCTTGGGTGCTTCAGAGTGCCGAGTTTATCACTGCGCATGCAGAAATGACCACCTGCAACGTTTGGTTTATGTTTTATAAGCATTTTTTGTTTTATTGCTTAAATCGCATTTTCTCGACGAGCTGAGCACGTTTTCTGGATGGTGCCTCTCCCGTCACTCTGGTTAGGTTGGCATAGTAAAAAGTGCTCTTGGGGGCTTCAGAGTGCCCAGTTTATCACTGCGCATGCAGAAATGACCACCTGCAACGTTTGGTTTATGTTTTATAAGCATTTTTAGTTTTATTGCTTAAATCGCATTTTCTCGATGAGCTGAGCACGTTTTCTGGATGGTGCCTCTCCCGTCACTCTGGTTAGGTTGGCAAAGTAAAAAGCGCTCTTGGGTGCTTCAGAGTGCCGAGTTTATCACTGCACGTGAAGAAATGACCACCTGCAACGTTTGGTTTATGTTTTATGAGCATTTTTAATTGTATTGCTTAGAGCGCATTTTCTCGACGAGCTGAGCACGTTTTCTAGTTAAAAGCGCTCTTGGGTGCTTCAGAGTGCCGAGTTTATCACTGCGCATGCAGAAATGACCACCTGCAACGTTTGGTTTATGTTTTATAAGCATTTTTTGTTTTATTGCTTAAATCGCATTTTCTCGACGAGCTGAGCACGTTTTCTGGATGGTGCCTCTCCCGTCACTCTGGTTAGGTTGGCATAGTAAAAAGTGCTCTTGGGGGCTTCAGAGTGCCCAGTTTATCACTGCGCATGCAGAAATGACCACCTGCAACGTTTGGTTTATGTTTTATAAGCATTTTTAGTTTTATTGCTTAAATCGCATTTTCTCGATTAACTGAGCACGTTTTCTGGATGGTGCCTCTCCCGTCACTCTGGTTAGGTTGGCAAAGTAAAAAGCGCTCTTGGGTGCTTCAGAGTGCCGAGTTTATCACTGCACATGAAGAAATGACCACCTGCAACGTTTGGTTTATGTTTTATGAGCATTTTTAATTGTATTGCTTAGAGCGACTTTTCTCGACGAGCTGAGCACGTTTTCTAGTAAAAAGCGCTCTTGGGTGCTTCAGAGTGCCGAGTTTATCACTGCGCATGAAGAAATGACCACCTGTAACGTTTGGTTTATGTTTTATAAGCATTTTTAATTTTATTGCTTAAATCGCATTTTCTCGACGAGCTGAGCACGTTTTCTGGATGGTGGCTCTCCCGTCACTCTGGTTAGGTTGGCATAGTAAAAAGCGCTCTTGGGGGCTTGAGAGTGCCGAGTTTATCACTGCGCATGAAGAAATGACCACCTGCAACGTTTGGTTTATGTTTTATAAGCATTTTTAGTTTTATTGCTTAAATCGCATTTTCTCGACAAGCTGAGCACGTTTTCTGGATGGTGCCTCTCCCGTCACTCTGGTTAGGTTGGCAAAGTAAAAAGTGCTCTTGGGTGCTTCAGAGTGCCGAGTTTATCACTGCGCATGAAGAAATGACCACCTGCAACGTTTGGTTTATGTTTTATAAGCATTTTTAATTGTATTGCTTAGAGCGCATTTTCTCGACGAGCTGAGCACGTTTTCTAGTAAAAAGCGCTCTTGGGTGCTTCAGAGTGCCGAGTTTATCACTGCGCATGCAGAAATGACCACCTGCAACGTTTGGTTTATGTTTTATAAGCATTTTTTGTTTTATTGCTTAAATCGCATTTTCTCGACGAGCTGAGCACGTTTTCTGGATGGTGCCTCTCCCGTCACTCTGGTTAGGTTGGCATCGTAAAAAGTGCTCTTGGGGGCTTCAGAGTGCCCAGTTTATCACTGCGCATGCAGAAATGACCACCTGCAACGTTTGGTTTATGTTTTATAAGCATTTTTAGTTTTATTGCTTAAATCGCATTTTTTATCGATGAGCTGAGCACGTTTTCTGGATGGTGCCTCTCCCGTCACTCTGGTTAGGTTGGCAAAGTAAAAAGCGCTCTTGGGTGCTTCAGAGTGCCGAGTTTATCACTGCACATGAAGAAATGACCACCTGCAACGTTTGGTTTATGTTTTATGAGCATTTTTAATTGTATTGCTTAGAGCGCATTTTCTCGACGAGCTGAGCACGTTTTCTAGTTAAAAGCGCTCTTGGGTGCTTCAGAGTGCCGGGTTTATCACTGCGCATGCAGAAATGACCACCTGCAACGTTTGGTTTATGTTTTATAAGCATTTTTTGTTTTATTGCTTAAATCGCATTTTCTCGACGAGCTGAGCACGTTTTCTGGATGGTGCCTCTCCCGTCACTCTGGTTAGGTTGGAAAAGTAAAAAGCGCTCTTGGGTGCTTCAGAGTGCCGAGTTTATCACTGCACATGAAGAAATGACCACCTGCAACGTTTGGTTTATGTTTTATGAGCATTTTTAATTGTATTGCTTAGAGCGCATTTTCTCGACGAGCTGAGCACGTTTTCTAGTTAAAAGCGCTCTTGGGTGCTTCAGAGTGCCGAGTTTATCACTGCGCATGCAGAAATGACCACCTGCAACGTTTGGTTTATGTTTTATAAGCATTTTTTGTTTTATTGCTTAAATCGCATTTTCTCGACGAGCTGAGCACGTTTTCTGGATGGTGCCTCTCCCGTCACTCTGGTTAGGTTGGCATAGTAAAAAGTGCTCTTGGGGGCTTCAGAGTGCCCAGTTTATCACTGCGCATGCAGAAATGACCACCTGCAACGTTTGGTTTATGTTTTATAAGCATTTTTAGTTTTATTGCTTAAATCGCATTTTCTCGATGAGCTGAGCACGTTTTCTAGTTAAAAGCGCTCTTGGGTGCTTCAGAGTGCCGAGTTTATCACTGCGCATGAAGAAATGACCACCTGCAACGTTTGGTTTATGTTTTATAAGCATTTTTAATTTTATTGCTTAAATCGCATTTTCTCGACGAGCTGAGCACGTTTTCTGGATGGTGCCTCTCCCGTCACTCTGGTTAGGTTGGCATAGTAAAAAGTGCTCTTGGGGGCTTCAGAGTGCCCAGTTTATCACTGCGCATGCAGAAATGACCACCTGCAACGTTTGGTTTATGTTTTATAAGCATTTTTAGTTTTATTGCTTAAATCGAATTTTCTCGACGAGCTGAGCACGTTTTCTGGATGGTGCCTCTCCCGTCACTCTGGTTAGGTTGGCAAAGTAGAAAGCGCTCTTGGGTGCTTCAGAGTGCCGAGTTTATCACTGCGCATGAAGAAATGACCACCTGCAACGTTTGGTTTATGTTTTATAAGCATTTTTAATTGTATTGCTTAGAGTGCATTTTCTCGACGAGCTGAGCACGTTTTCTAGTAAAAAGCGCTCTTGGGTGCTTCAGAGTGCCGAGTTGAGTGCGTGGTTTAGCGTCCGCCCCCGGTCCCTTATGGGACCCTATTTGGCCCGCGGACCGGCTGGCGGGAGCTCCGTGAAAGCCTGTCCGCCCTCCGAGCACTCCTGCCGGGCGTGGGTTAGAGACCGCGCCCGGTCACTTATGGGACCCTAATTGGCCCGCGGACCTGCTGGCGGTACCTCCGTGAATGCCTATCCGCCCTCCGAGCACTCCTGCCGGGCCTGAGTTAGAGACCGCGCCCGGTCACTTATGGGACCCTAAATGGCCCGCGGACCGGCTGGCGGGACCTCCGTGAATGCCTATCCGCCCTCCGAGCACTCCTGCCGGGCCTGAGTTAGAGACCGCGCCCGGTCACTTATGGGACCCTAAATGGCCCGCGGACCTGCTGGCGGTACCTCCGTGAATGCCTATCCGCCCTCCGAGCACTCCTGCCGGGCCTGAGTTAGAGACCGCGCCCGGTCTATTATGGGACCCTAAATGGCCCGCGGACCGGCTGGCGGTACCTCCGTGAATGCCTATCCGCCCTCCGAGCACTCCTGCCGGGCCTGAGTTAGAGACCGCGCCCGGTCCCTTACGGGACCCTATTTGGCCCGCTGACCTGCTGGCGGCGCTTCCGTGAAAGCCTATCCGCCTTCCGAGCGCTCTTGCCGGGCGTGAGTTAGCGTCCGCGCCCGGTCGACTCACGTCACTCTGGTTAAGTTGGCATAGTAAAAAGCGCTCTTGGGTCCTTCAGAGTGCGGAGTTTATCACTGCGCATGAAGAAATGACAACCTGCAACGTTTGGTTTATGTTTTATAAGCATTTTTAGTTTTATTGCTTAAATCGCATTTTCTCGACGAGCTGAGCACGTTTTCTGGATGGTGCCTCTCCCGTCACTCTGGTTAGGTTGGCAAAGTAAAAAGTGCTCTTGGGTGCTTCAGAGTGCCGAGTTTATCACTGCGCATGAAGAAATGACCACCTGCAACGTTTGGTTTATGTTTTATAAGCATTTTTAATTGTATCGCTTAGAGCGCATGTTCTCGACGAGCTGAGCACGTTTTCTAGTAAAAAGCGCTCTTGGGTGCTTCAGAGTGCCGGGTTTATGACTGCGCATGCAGAAATGACCACCTGCAACGTTTGGTTTATGTTTTATAAGCATTTTTTGTTTTATTGCTTAAATCGCATTTTCTCGACGAGCTGAGCACGTTTTCTGGGTGGTGCCTCTCCCGTCACTCTGGTTAGGTTGGCATAGTAAAAAGTGCTCTTGGGGGCTTCAGAGTGCCCAGTTTATCACTGCGCATGCAGAAATGACCACCTGCAACGTTTGGTTTATGTTTTATAAGCATTTTTAATTGTATTGCTTAGAGCGCATGTTCTCGACGAGCTGAGCACGTTTTCTAGTAAAAAGCGCTCTTGGGTGCTTCAGAGTGCCGGGTTTATCACTGCGCATGCAGAAATGACCACCTGCAACGTTTGGTTTATGTTTTATAAGCATTTTTTGTTTTATTGCTTAAATCGCATTTTCTCGACGAGCTGAGCACGTTTTCTGGGTGGTGCCTCTCCCGTCACTCTGGTTAGGTTGGCATAGTAAAAAGTGCTCTTGGGGGCTTCAGAGTGCCCAGTTTATCACTGCGCATGCAGAAATGACCACCTGCAACGTTTGGTTTATGTTTTATAAGCATTTTTAGTTTTATTGCTTAAATCGCATTTTCTCGACGAGCTGAGCACGTTTTCTGGATGGTGCCTCTCCCGTCACTCTGGTTAGGTTGAAAAAGTAAAAAGCGCTCTTGGGTGCTTCAGAGTGCCGAGTTTATCACTGCACATAAAGAAATGACCACCTGCAACGTTTGGTTTATGTTTTATGAGCATTTTTAATTGTATTGCTTAGAGCGCATTTTCTCGACGAGCTGAGCACTATTTCTAGTAAAAAGCGCTCTTGGGTGCTTCAGAGTGCCGGGTTTATCACTGCGCATGCAGAAATGACCACCTGCAACGTTTGGTTTATGTTTTATAAGCATTTTTTGTTTTATTGCTTAAATCGCATTTTCTCGACGAGCTGAGCACGTTTTCTGGATGGTGCCTCTCCCGTCACTCTGGTTAGGTTGGCATAGTAAAAAGCGCTCTTGGGGGCTTCAGAGTGCCCAGTTTATCACTGCGCATGCAGAAATGACCACCTGCAACGTTTGGTTTATGTTTTATAAGCATTTTTAATTTTATTGCTTAAATCGCATTTTCTCGACGAGCTGAGCACGTTTTCTGGATGGTGCCTCTCCCGTCACTCTGGTTAGGTTGGCATAGTAAAAAGTGCTCTTGGGGGCTTCAGAGTGCCCAGTTTATCACTGCGCATGCAGAAATGACCACCTGCAATGTTTGGTTTATGTTTTATAAGCATTTTTAGTTTTATTGCTTAAATCGCATTTTCTCGACGAGCTGAGCACGTTTTCTGGATGGTGCCTCTCCCGTCACTCTTGTTAGGTTGTGTCAAACGCGCACTTTATTAAAGTGGCACCGGCTCCCCTGTAACGGGTTCAATAAGCCGGGGGTGAAGGGACTCGTCCGTAGCTGACCACCCGAGTTAAATTAATTCTACCAGAATCAATCTAATTTCTTTACGACGCCAATCCTTTTTAAGTCATCCGACGCGTGAGCCGAGTAACTCTATTTGAGGCGAGTCGTCAATATGACCGCGCCGTAATGATGGCTCCCTTCGGTTGTTTGATGCTGGTATTACGTTACGGATATTGTTTAGATGTCTTTGATAAGACCTCAAGGATTCGTTGGTCTAGCGCACCCTCTAGCGCTAGTTTTGTCGAAATAACTTTTGATATGGCCTCGCTCTACTTGGTTTGAGGAAGTAACAAGCTTACTTCCTATTTCTCCGAAGAAAGTCCCATTTGCGGAAGTATGTCAATGATAGTGTGTGAGAATGGATTTAATGCATTAAATCACTAATTTTAACATGATATATTTAAACACTTAACCGTGAGAGTGCTTCCACCAATTCGATTGTTTCCAACAAAATAATATTTTACTTAATACGATTGAAAATGATTTAATCGGATTATTATTATCTTGCAATTTATTTTGAAGGCAAATTAGTCCCTCAAAATCATTCAAAGTAGCCTCTGACGCGGCCCGAAAAAACAGGAACGGGCTCGTGCCCGAAGGACATTTACTAATTATAGCTCTAACACTAATCCGAAAAGTCGAATTTGAAAACCTTCCTTATTGTTATTTATTATGGTATGTTTGCATACCATAATAATCTCCTATTTATAAACTGAGTTATCAACCCAACCTCAAACAATTAATTGCATACAAATTAGCGCACCACGAATTAAATGAGTATATAAAACACATTTATTGAAGAAGCATGAAATAGAATTACAAATCTCATGGCATATTAGTCCCTCAAAATCATTCAAAGTAGCCTCTGACGCGGCCCGAAAAAACAGGAACGGGCTCGTGCCCGAAGGACATTTACTAATTATAGCTCTAACACTAATCCGAAAAGTCGAATTTGAAAACCTTCCTTATTGTTATTTATTATGGTATGTTTGCATACCATAATAATCTCCTATTTATAAACTGAGTTATCAACCCAACCTCAAACAATTAATTGCATACAAATTAGCGCACCACGAATTAAATGAGTATATAAAACACATTTATTGAAGAAGCATGAAATAGAATTACAAATCTCAATCCTCCAAAAACTGAACAATCCCACTCACTGATACACTTGCAAATAAAATCATTCAATCCCGGAGCACTTTTGATTGCAAAACAAAAATCAGAAAAGAGGGAAAAGGTAGCTACCAATTGGGTGTTATTTTCTTTTTGGTGGAAATAAAGTCGAGTGATCAGTTCGATTTTATTTCTAAAATCCAATTTGGAAACTAGTTAGGCCCCGTGAGGACAGACTACCCGATGACTGTCTCCTCCGCTTGCGTACATACAGAAGAAGTCTCCCCTCACCTAGTTTCTCATGCAAAGTTGTCCAGTCCAATTCTTTGAGTAAATCCAAGTTAATCCACGCCAGCGATCTTGCGTCTCACACAAGGCTCTTGAAGGCTGTAGAAAAAGTCTTGAAACTCGTACGGGCTTCTTCACGTATGAACGCGGTCCGGGAGAGAGCCCCGCAGATGTCCAAGGTGACCTTTTTATAGACCTCTCTGGCCCTCCCCCCTTTTTTCTGTACTGTCCTCTATAATGTTCTCTATAATGTCCAGCTTCCCACGCTCATAGGCTATGAGTCACAACCTTGCGGTTTGAGCAGGTGTCCGCTGGCCTCTATACTGTCCAGTTTCCCACGCTCACAAGTTATGAGTCATAACCCTGCGGTTTGAGCAGCTGGTTCCACCCCACTCTCTTTCCACCAAAAATCTGTAGAAACCCCCGGCAAGCACCTTATTTCCTCTTTCCTTCACTTCTCCTTTCATAAAACCAATATTTCAAAGTTACACTTTTTACTCAACCATTTAAATCAGAAATCAAAGCCCTTGAATTTATGTTTTAACCTTTTTCTTAACACACCACTCGTGGTGGGCCTCTTTTCCTAATTGTGTGATAATATTGCTTGTTGCTGTTACAGAATATATTTCAGCCAAGCAAAGAAAATAATAAAAAAATAAAAAAATAAAAAATTAAATAAAAATGAAAACTCATTTGTTCTTCCCTTTCCAACAATTTTTAACACACCCCTATTCTTATATGGGTGGGCAGCTTAGTCTAATTCTGTGATAATATTGCTTTAAGCGGTTACAGAATATATTTCAGCCAAGCAAGTAAAATAGAAATACAAATAAAAACCATTTTTGTGCTTCCATGTGTGTTCCATAATCCGACCCCTCTTTCTCTTTGGTCTCCTGCACCGGTTTGGCTCCATCTTTTGGAGAATTTTGGAATTTCAGCTTTGCCAATTCATTCAATTTTCCCCCACTTAATTATGCACCATCTGCTGTCAAAATTTGGAATGTCAGCCCCGCCAATTTATTACTGGGAGCAATCCATACTCACTTTATGCACCATTTGTTTCCCCCCCCCACTCCATGTTACATGACAGTTGGCAAAGTAAAAAGCGCTCTTGGGTGCTTCAGAGTGCCGAGTTTATCACTGCGCATGAAGAAATGACCACCTGCAACGTTTGGTTTATGTTTTATAAGCATTTTTAATTTTATTGCTTAAATCGCATTTTCTCGACGAGCTGAGCACGTTTTCTGGATGGTGGCTCTCCCGTCACTCTGGTTAGGTTGGCATAGTAAAAAGCGCTCTTGGGGGCTTGAGAGTGCCGAGTTTATCACTGCGCATGAAGAAATGACCACCTGCAACGTTTGGTTTATGTTTTATAAGCATTTTTAGTTTTATTGCTTAAATCGCATTTTCTCGACGAGCTGAGCACGTTTTCTGGATGGTGCCTCTCCCGTCACTCTGGTTAGGTTGGCAAAGTAAAAAGTGCTCTTGGGTGCTTCAGAGTGCCGAGTTTATCACTGCGTATGAAGAAATGACCACCTGCAACGTTTGGTTTATGTTTTATAAGCATTTTTAATTGTATTGCTTAGAGCGCATTTTCTCGACGAGCTGAGCACGTTTTCTAGTTAAAAGCGCTCTTGGGTGCTTCAGAGTGCCGAGTTTATCACTGCGCATGCAGAAATGACAACCTGCAACGTTTGGTTTATGTTTTATAAGCATTTTTTGTTTTATTGCTTAAATCGCATTTTCTCGACGAGCTGAGTACGTTTTCTGGATGGTGCCTCTCCCGTCACTCTGGTTAGGTTGGCATAGTAAAAAGTGCTCTTGGGGGCTTCAGAGTGCCCAGTTTATCACTGCGCATGCAGAAATGACCACCTGCAACGTTTGGTTTATGTTTTATAAGCATTTTTAGTTTTATTGCTTAAATCGCATTTTCTCGACGAGCTGAGCACGTTTTCTGGATGGTGCCTCTCCCGTCACTCTGGTTAGGTTGGCAAAGTAAAAAGCGCTCTTGGGTGCTTCAGAGTGCCGAGTTTATCACTGCACATGAAGAAATGACCACCTGCAACGTTTGGTTTATGTTTTATGAGCATTTTTAATTGTATTGCTTAGAGCGCATTTTCTCGACGAGCTGAGCACGTTTTCTAGTAAAAAGCGCTCTTGGGTGCTTCAGAGTGCCGAGTTTATCACTGCGCATGCAGAAATGACCACCTGCAACGTTTGGTTTATGTTTTATAAGCATTTTTTGTTTTATTGCTTAAATCGCATTTTCTCGACGAGCTGAGCACGTTTTCTGGATGGTGCCTCTCCCGTCACTCTGGTTAGGTTGGCATAGTAAAAAGCTGCTCTTGGGGGCTTCAGAGTGCCCAGTTTATCACTGCGCATGCAGAAATGACCACCTGCAACGTTTGGTTTATGTTTTATAAGCATTTTTAGTTTTATTGCTTAAATCGCATTTTCTCGACGAGCTGAGCACGTTTTCTGGATGGTGCCTCTCCCGTCACTCTGGTTAGGTTGGCAAAGTAAAAAGCGCTCTTGGGTGCTTCAGAGTGCCGAGTTTATCACTGCACATGAAGAAATGACCACCTGCAACGTTTGGTTTATGTTTTATGAGCATTTTTAATTGTATTGCTTAGAGCGCATTTTCTCGACGAGCTGAGCACGTTTTCTAGTAAAAGCGCTCTTGGGTGCTTCAGAGTGCCGAGTTTATCACTGCGCATGCAGAAATGACCACCTGCAACGTTTGGTTTATGTTTTATAAGCATTTTTAGTTTTATTGCTTAAATCGCATTTTCTCGACGAGCTGAGCACGTTTTCTGGATGGTGCCTCTCCCGTCACTCTGGTTAGGTTGGCATAGTAAAAAGTGCTCTTGGGGGCTTCAGAGTGCCCAGTTTATCACTGCGCATGCAGAAATGACCACCTGCAACGTTTGGTTTATGTTTTATAAGCATTTTTAGTTTTATTGCTTAAATCGCATTTTCTCGACGAGCTGAGCACGTTTTCTGGATGGTGCCTCTCCCGTCACTCTGGTTAGGTTGGCAAAGTAAAAAGCGCTCTTGGGTGCTTCAGAGTGCCGAGTTTATCACTGCGCATGAAGAAATGACCACCTGCAACGTTTGGTTTATGTTTTATAAGCATTTTTAATTTTATTGCTTAAATCGCATTTTCTCGACGAGCTGAGCACGTTTTCTGGATGGTGGCTCTCCCATCACTCTGGTTAGGTTGGCATAGTAAAAAGCGCTCTTGGGGGCTTGAGAGTGCCGAGTTTATCACTGCGCATGAAGAAATGACCACCTGCAACGTTTGGTTTATGTTTTATAAGCATTTTTAGTTTTATTGCTTAAATCGCATTTTCTCGACGAGCTGAGCACGTTTTCTGGATGGTGCCTCTCCCGTCACTCTGGTTAGGTTGGCAAAGTAAAAAGCGCTCTTGGGTCCTTCAGAGTGCGGAGTTTATCACTGCGCATGAAGAAATGACAACCTGCAACGTTTGGTTTAAGTTTTATAAGCATTTTTAGTTTTATTGCTTAAATCGCATTTTCTCGACGAGCTGAGCACGTTTTCTGGATGGTGGCTCTCCCGTCACTCTGGTTAGGTTGGCAAAGTAAAAAGTGCTCTTGGGTGCTTCAGAGTGCCGAGTTTATCACTGCGCATGAAGAAATGACCACCTGCAACGTTTGGTTTATGTTTTATAAGCATTTTTTATTGTATTGCTTAGAGCGCATGTTCTCGACGAGCTGAGCACGTTTTCTAGTAAAAAGCGCTCTTGGGTGCTTCAGAGTGCCGGGTTTATCACTGCGCATGAAGAAATGACCACCTGCAACGTTTGGTTTATGTTTTATAAGCATTTTTTGTTTTATTGCTTAAATCGCATTTTCTCGACGAGCTGAGCACGTTTTCTGGATGGTGGCCTCTCCCGTCACTCTGGTTAGGTTGGCATAGTAAAAAGCGCTCTTGGGGGCTTGAGAGTGCCGAGTTTATCACTGCGCATGAAGAAATGACCACCTGCAACGTTTGGTTTATGTTTTATAAGCATTTTTAGTTTTATTGCTTAAATCGCATTTTCTCGACGAGCTGAGCACGTTTTCTGGATGGTGCCTCTCCCGTCACTCTGGTTAGGTTGGCAAAGTAAAAAGTGCTCTTGGGTGCTTCAGAGTGCCGAGTTTATCACTGCGCATGAAGAAATGACCACCTGCAACGTTTGGTTTATGTTTTATAAGCATTTTTAATTGTATTGCTTAGAGCGCATTTTCTCGACGAGCTGAGCACGTTTTCTAGTTAAAAGCGCTCTTGGGTGCTTCAGAGTGCCGAGTTTATCACTGCGCATGAAGAAATGACCACCTGCAACGTTTGGTTTATGTTTTATAAGCATTTTTAATTTTATTGCTTAAATCGCATTTTCTCGACGAGCTGAGCACGTTTTCTGGATGGTGCCTCTCCCGTCACTCTGGTTAGGTTGGCAAAGTAAAAAGCGCTCTTGGGTGCTTCAGAGTGCCGAGTTTATCACTGCGCATGAAGAAATGTCCACCTGCAACGTTTGGTTTATGTTTTATAAGCATTTTTAATTGTATTGCTTAGAGTGCATTTTCTCGACGAGCTGAGCACGTTTTCTAGTAAAAAGCGCTCTTGGGTGCTTCAGAGTGCCGAGTTGAGTGCGTGGTTTAGCGTCCGCCCCCGGTCCCTTATGGGACCCTATTTGGCCCGCGGACCGACTGGCGGGAGCTCCGTGAAAGCCTGTCCGCCCTCCGAGCACTCCTGCCGGGCGTGGGTTAGAGACCGCGCCCGGTCACTTATGGGACCCTAATTGGCCCACGGACCGGCTGGCGGTACCTCCGTGAATGCCTATCCGCCCTCCGAGCACTCCTGCCGGGCCTGAGTTAGAGACCGCGCCCGGTCACTTATGGGACCCTAAATGGCCCGCGGACCGGCTGGCGGTACCACCGTGAAAGCCTATCCGCCCTCCGAGCACTCCTGCCGGGCGTGAGTTCGAGACCGCGCCCGGTCACTTATGGGACCCTAAATGGCCCGCGGACCTGCTGGCGGTACCTCCGTGAAAGCCTATCCGCCCTCCGAGCACTCCTGCCGGGCGTGAGTTAGAGACCGCGCCCGGTCCCTTATGGGACCCTAAATGGCCCGCGGACCGGCTGGCGGTACCTTCGTGAATGCCTATCCGCCCTCCGAGCACTCCTGCCGGGCCTGAGTTAGAGACCGCGCCCGGTCACTTACGGGACCCTATTTGGCCCGCGGACCGGCCGGCGGGTCCCCGTGAAAGCCTATCCGCCCTCCGAGCACTCCTGCCGGGCGTGAGTTAGAGACCGCGCCCGGTTCTTTATGGGACCCTATTTGGCTCGCGGACCGGCCGGCGGGATCTCCGTGAAAGCCTATCCGCCTTCCGAGCTCTCATGCCTGGCGTGGGTTAGCGTCCGCGCCCGGTCCCTTATGGAACCCTATTTGGCCCGCGGACCTGCTGGCGGAGCGTCCGTGAAAGCCTATCCGCCTTCCGAGCGCTCTTGCCGGGCGTGAGTTAGCGTCCGCACCCGGTCGCCTCACGTCACTCTGGTTAAGTTGGCAAAGTAAAAAGCGCTCTTGGGTCCTTCAGAGTGCGGAGTTTATCACTGCGCATGAAGAAATGACAACCTGCAACGTTTGGTTTAAGTTTTATAAGCATTTTTAGTTTTATTGCTTAAATCGCATTTTCTCGACGAGCTGAGCACGTTTTCTGGATGGTGCCTCTCCCGTCACTCTGGTTAGGTTGGCAAAGTAAAAAGTGCTCTTGGGTGCTTCAGAGTGCCGAGTTTATCACTGCGCATGAAGAAATGACCACCTGCAACGTTTGGTTTATGTTTTATAAGCATTTTTTATTGTATTGCTTAGAGCGCATGTTCTCGACGAGCTGAGCACGTTTTCTAGTAAAAAGCGCTCTTGGGTGCTTCAGAGTGCCGGGTTTATCACTGCGCATGAAGAAATGACCACCTGCAACGTTTGGTTTATGTTTTATAAGCATTTTTTGTTTTATTGCTTAAATCGCATTTTCTCGACGAGCTGAGCACGTTTTCTGGATGGTGCCTCTCCCGTCACTCTGGTTAGGTTGGAAAAGTAAAAAGCGCTCTTGGGTGCTTCAGAGTGCCGAGTTTATCACTGCACATGAAGAAATGACCACCTGCAACGTTTGGTTTATGTTTTATAAGCATTTTTAGTTTTATTGCTTAAATCGCATTTTCTCGACAAGCTGAGCACGTTTTCTGGATGGTGCCTCTCCCGTCACTCTGGTTAGGTTGGCAAAGTAAAAAGTGCTCTTGGGTGCTTCAGAGTGCCGAGTTTATCACTGCGCATGAAGAAATGACCACCTGCAACGTTTGGTTTATGTTTTATAAGCATTTTTAATTGTATTGCTTAGAGCGCATTTTCTCGACGAGCTGAGCACGTTTTCTAGTAAAAAGCGCTCTTGGGTGCTTCAGAGTGCCGAGTTTATCACTGCGCATGCAGAAATGACCACCTGCAACGTTTGGTTTATGTTTTATAAGCATTTTTTGTTTTATTGCTTAAATCGCATTTTCTCGACGAGCTGAGCACGTTTTCTGGATGGTGCCTCTCCCGTCACTCTGGTTAGGTTGGCATCGTAAAAAGTGCTCTTGGGGGCTTCAGAGTGCCCAGTTTATCACTGCGCATGCAGAAATGACCACCTGCAACGTTTGGTTTATGTTTTATAAGCATTTTTAGTTTTATTGCTTAAATCGCATTTTTCTCGATGAGCTGAGCACGTTTTCTGGATGGTGCCTCTCCCGTCACTCTGGTTAGGTTGGCAAAGTAAAAAGCGCTCTTGGGTGCTTCAGAGTGCCGAGTTTATCACTGCACATGAAGAAATGACCACCTGCAACGTTTGGTTTATGTTTTATGAGCATTTTTAATTGTATTGCTTAGAGCGCATTTTCTCGACGAGCTGAGCACGTTTTCTAGTTAAAAGTGCTCTTGGGTGCTTCAGAGTGCCGAGTTTATCACTGCGCATGAAGAAATGACCACCTGCAACGTTTGGTTTATGTTTTATAAGCATTTTTAATTTTATTGCTTAAATCGCATTTTCTCGACGAGCTGAGCACGTTTTCTGGATGGTGGCTCTCCCGTCACTCTGGTTAGGTTGGCATAGTAAAAAGCGCTCTTGGGGGCTTGAGAGTGCCGAGTTTATCACTGCGCATGAAGAAATGACCACCTGCATCGTTTGGTTTATGTTTTATAAGCATTTTTAGTTTTATTGCTTAAATCGCATTTTCTCGACGAGCTGAGCACGATTTCTGGATGGTGGCTCTCCCGTCACTCTGGTTAGGTTGGCAAAGTAAAAAGTGCTCTTGGGTGCTTCAGAGTGCCGAGTTTATCACTGCGCATGAAGAAATGACCACCTGCAACGTTTGGTTTATGTTTTATAAGCATTTTTAATTTTATTGCTTAAATCGCATTTTCTCGACGAGCTGAGCACGTTTTCTGGATGGTGCCTCTCCCGTCACTCTGGTTAGGTTGGCATAGTAAAAAGTGCTCTTGGGGGCTTCAGAGTGCCCAGTTTATCACTGCGCATGCAGAAATGACCACCTGCAACGTTTGGTTTATGTTTTATAAGCATTTTTAGTTTTATTGCTTAAATCGCATTTTCTCGACGAGCTGAGCACGTTTTCTGGATGGTGCCTCTCCCGTCACTCTGGTTAGGTTGGCAAAGTAAAAAGCGCTCCTGGGTGCTTCAGAGTGCCGAGTTTATCACTGCACATGAAGAAATGACCACCTGCAACGTTTGGTTTATGTTTTATGAGCATTTTTAATTGTATTGCTTAGAGCGCATTTTCTCGACGAGCTGAGCACGTTTTCTAGTTAAAAGCGCTCTTGGGTGCTTCAGAGTGCCGAGTTTATCACTGCGCATGAAGAAATGACCACCTGCAACGTTTGGTTTATGTTTTATAAGCATTTTTAATTTTATTGCTTAAATCGCATTTTCTCGACGAGCTGAGCACGTTTTCTGGATGGTGCCTCTCCCGTCACTCTGGTTAGGTTGGCATAGTAAAAAGTGCTCTTGGGGGCTTCAGAGTGCCCAGTTTATCACTGCGCATGCAGAAATGACCACCTGCAACGTTTGGTTTATGTTTTATAAGCATTTTTAGTTTTATTGCTTAAATCGCATTTTCTCGACGAGCTGAGCACGTTTTCTGGATGGTGCCTCTCCCGTCACTCTGGTTAGGTTGGCATAGTAAAAAGTGCTCTTGGGGGCTTCAGAGTGCCCAGTTTATCACTGCGCATGCAGAAATGACCACCTGCAACGTTTGGTTTATGTTTTATAAGCATTTTTAGTTTTATTGCTTAAATCGCATTTTCTCGACGAGCTGAACACGTTTTCTGGATGGTGGCTCTCCCGTCACTCTGGTTAGGTTGGCATAGTAAAAAGCGCTCTTGGGGGCTTCAGAGTGCCGAGTTTATCACTGCGCATGAAGAAATGACCACCTGCAACGTTTGGTTTATGTTTTATAAGCATTTTTAGTTTTATTGCTTAAATCGCATTTTCTCGACGAGCTGAGCACGTTTTCTGGATGGTGCCTCTCCCGTCACTCTGGTTAGGTTGGCAAAGTAAAAATTGCTCTTGGGTGCTTCAGAGTGCCGAGTTTATCACTGCGCATGAAGAAATGACCACCTGCAACGTTTGGTTTATGTTTTATAAGCATTTTTAATTGTATTGCTTAGAGCGCATTTTCTCGACGAGCTGAGCACGTTTTCTAGTAAAAAGCACTCTTGGGTGCTTCAGAGTGCCGAGTTGAGTGCGTGGTTTAGCGTCCGCGCCCGGTCCCTTATGGAACCTATTTGGCCCGCGGACCTGCTGGCGGGGCTTCCGTGAAAGCCTATCCGCCTTCCGAGCGCTCCTGCCGGGCGTGGGTTTGCGTCCGCGCCCGGTCCCTTAGGGAACCCTATTTGGCCCGCGGACCTGCTTGCGGGGCTTCCGTGAAAGCCAATTCGCCTTCCGAGCGCTCCTGCCGGGCGTGGGTTAGCGTCCGCGCCCGGTCCCTTATGGAACCCTATTTGGCCCGCGGACCGGCTGGCGGGGCTTCTGTGAAAGCCTATCCGCCTTCTGAGCGCTCTTGCCGGGCGTGAGTTAGCGTCCGCGCCCGGTCGCCTCACGTCACTCTGGTTAGGTTGGCATAGTAAAAAGCGCTCTTGGGTGCTTCAGAGTGCCGAGTTTATCACTGCGCATGAAGAAATGACAACCTGCAACGTTTGGTTTATGTTTTATAAGCATTTTTAGTTTTATTGCTTAAATCGCATTTTCTCGACGAGCTGAGCACGTTTTCTGGATGGTGCCTCTCCCGTCACTCTGGTTAGGTTGGCAAAGTAAAAAGTGCTCTTGGGTGCTTCAGAGTGCCGAGTTTATCACTGCGCATGAAGAAATGACCACCTGCAACGTTTGGTTTATGTTTTATAAGCATTTTTAATTGTATTGCTAGAGCGCATTTTCTCGACGAGCTGACCACGTTTTCTAGTAAAAAGCGCTCTTGGGTGCTTCAGAGTGCCGAGTTTATCACTGCGCATGCAGAAATGACCACCTGCAACGTTTGGTTTGTGTTTTATAAGCATTTTTAATTGTATTGCTTAGAGCGCATTTTCTCGACGAGCTGAGCACGTTTTCTAGTAAAAAGCGCTCTTGGGTGCTTCAGAGTGCCGAGTTGAGTCCGTGGTTTAGCGTCCGCGCCCGGTCCCTTATAGAACCCTATTTGGCCCGCGGACCGGCTGGCGGGGCTTCCGTGAAAGCCTATTCGCCTTCCGAGCGCTCTTGCCGGGCGTGGGTTAGCGTCCGCGCCCAGTCCCTTATGGAACCCTATTTGGCCCGCGGACCGGCTGGCGGGGCTTCCGTGAATGCCTATCCGCCTTCCGAGCGCTCCTGCCGGGCGTGGGTTAGCGTCCGCGCCCGGTCCCTTATGGAACCCTATTTGGCCCGCGGACCTGCTGGCGGGGCTTCCGTGAAAGCCTATCCGCCTTCCGAGCGCTCTTGCCGGTCGTGAGTTAGCGTCCGCGCCCGGTCGCCTCACGTCACTCTGGTTAGGTTGGCATAGTAAAAAGCGCTCTTGGGTGCTTCAGAGTGCCGAGTTTATCACTGCGCATGAAGAAATGGTCACCTGCAACGTTTGGTTTATGTTTTATAAGCATTTTTAGTTTTATTGCTTAAATCGCATTTTCTCGACGAGCTGAGCACGTTTTCTGGATGGTGGCTCTCCCGTCACTCTGGTTAGGTTGGCAGTAAAAAGCGCTCTTGGGGGCTTGAGCGTGCCGAGTTTATCACTGCGCATGAAGAAATGACCACCTGCAACGTTTGGTTTACGTTTTATAAGCATTTTTAGTTTTATTGCTTAAATCGCATTTTCTCGACGAGCTGAGCACGTTTTCTGGATGGTGCCTCTCCCGTCACTCTGGTTAGGTTGGCAAAGTAAAAAGTGCTCTTGGGTGCTTCAGAGTGCCGGGTTTGTCACTGCGCATGAAGAAATGACCACCTGCAACGTTTGGTTTATGTTTTGTAAGCATTTTTAATTGTATTGCTTAGAGCGCATTTTCTCGACGAGCTGAGCACGTTTTCTAGTAAAAAGCGCTCTTGGGTGCTCCAGAGTGCCGAGTGTATCACTGCGCATGAAGAAATGACCACCTGCAACGTTTGGTTTATGTTTTATAAGCAGTTTTAATTGTATTGCTTAAATCGCATTTTCTCGACGAGCTGAGCACGTTTTCTGGATGGTGGCTCTCCCGTCACTCTGGTTAGGTTGGCATAGTAAAAAGCGCTCTTGGGGGCTTCAGAGTGCCGAGTTTATCACTGCGCATGAAGAAATGACCACCTGCAACGTTTGGTTTATGTTTTGTAAGCATTTTTAGTTTTATTGCTTAAATCGCATTTTCTCGACGAGTTGAGCACGTTTTCTGGATGGTGCCTCTCCCGTCACTCTGGTGAGGTTGGCAAAGTAATAAGTGCTCTTGGGTGCTTCAGAGTGCCGAGTTTATCACTGCGCATGAAGAAATGACCACCTGCAACGTTTGGTTTATGTTTTATAAGCATTTTTAATTGTATTGCTTAGAGCGCATTTTCTCGACGAGCTGAGCACGTTTTCTAGGAAAAGCGCTCTTGGGTGCTTCAGAGTGCCGAGTTTATCACTGCGCATGAAGAAATGACCACCTGCAACGTTTGGTTTATGTTTTATAATCATTTTTAGTTTTATTGCTTAAATCGCATTTTCTCGACGGGCTGAGCACGTTTTCTGGATGGTGCCTCTGTTACGTACCGGCGCCACCGGTGACAGGACCACGCCCCCCTATCAGCGGAATCGCCGCCACCTGCCACAGGCTCATGGGCAGCGCTATATCAACGCCGCCAGCGCAGACCCGAGTGTCCGTCTGTCCCATGAGATTGCTTCGCTCTCCGGTCCACGACAAGCTGACGTCCTTGAAGAATCGAAGATACAGCGGAAGAGCTTGTTTGTCCCAGCCTGATCGCCGATCCAGCGCCAGCTCCAGCTACCCACGCCCGCAATAAGGTCTCTATCGCTACGCACTTGGCTGTACTGTCCAATCCCTTACAGTACAGACGGACCAACACTATGCAGCCAGCGAACGAAGAGACGGCATTCACCCGACTGGAGCGAGCCGAGACCGCCATTAGCAGCCTATCCGCCGACATCCGGAACCTGATCGAGGTGGACCTACGACAACAGCAGCAGGAAATGGCCCAAGCCCTCCAGAGTTTGTCGGTGGCTGCGCCCCCGGCTGTCACGGCACCCCCGCCCCGCCCGTTGACCGAGGCCAGGAGGCTCGTGGACGTTCCGGAGCCCCGCCTCGGCAACATCGAAAAGTTCAGCGGAGATCCCAAATACGTGAGGGCGTTCGTGACTAACTGCCGTATAATGTTTGATCTCCAGCCTGTCACGTTTGCATCGGAGGCTGCCAAAGTCGGGTTCGCCCTAACCCACCTCACGGACAAGGCGCGGCTGTGGGGGCTGGCCGAATACGAGAGGGGGGCCCCGGCCTGTGACGCGTTCGACGCATTCGCGGAGGAGTTGCTCTGCCTGTTCGACCTGGGCTCTGCCGCCGAAGACGCCGCCGAGGAACTGGCGACGCTGCGTCAGGGTAGCCGATCGGTCGCAGATTACGCCCTCAAATTCCAGACCCTGGCCGGCAGCAGCGGGTGGAACGAGCCGGCGCTCGTCAGCACGTTCCTCAACGGTCTCGCGGAGTACATGAAGGACGAGCTAGTTTCCCGCGAGCGGCCGCGAACCCTGAAGGACGCGATGAACTTGGCGGCCCGAGTAAACCGGCGGATCCGGACGCGGCAGCGCGATCGGGAGCGGAGGTCCCTGCGAAACCCGCCAACCGCACCACCCGCCGAGCCCATGGATCTGGGAGGGGGGTCATCGAGTGACGGGGTGACCGTCAGGAGGCCGGGGCTCACGCGGCGTGGGGGAATCCGCGTGAGCTCGACCAGCACAGGCTCTCCCAGTCCCAGTACGCTCACGTTACAGGCACGTGTCCAGCTTGCGGCGGGCGACCGGAACGTGGCTGCCCTGGTGGATTCCGGGGCGGAGGGTAACCTCATGGACAGTCACCTGGCACGCCAGTGGGGGATTAACTTCCTGCCTCTGAACCCGCCCATTCCCGCACGCGCCATCGATGGCCGTCTGATCGGCGAGGTGGCCTTCGTGACAGAGCCAGTCAAGGTACTGCTCTCCGGCAATCACCACGAGACCATCCAGTTTTTTCTTCTTCCCCTCCCAGGACAGCAGCTCATCCTGGGGCACCCTTGGCTGCGGCAGCACAACCCGGTACTGGACTGGGAGGTGGGGGTGGTTCGGCAGTGGAGCGAACGCTGCCATCGGACCTGCGTGAAGCTGGCCCCCCACCCCACGCAAAATTTAAGCAAAATAGTCTGTTTCGTTTGTGCTTCGTTTGTGCTGGTTTGTGCAGCAAAAATTTTCGTTTGTGCTGCTATGGTTTTTTAGTTATGAACGATTCTTTTATAGGTCATCCAGAGTTCACCCAGCCCCCCATCTGCTCAAAATGAACCCAAAATGGTACCGTTCGTTTGTGCTTCGTTAGTGCTGGTTTGTGCAGCAAAAATTTTCGTTTGTGCTGCTTCCGTTTCGGAGATATTACACATTTATTTTATAGCGATGACGTCATCTAGCCCCCCACTTCGCTCCAAATGGACCCAAAATGGTACCGTTCGTTTGTGCTTTGTTTGTGCAGCAAAAATTTTCGTTTGTGCTGCTTCCGTTTCGGAGATATTACACATTTATTTTATAGCGATGACGTCAGGTAGCCCCGCCCCCCTGTTTACTTCCAAACTGACCCAAAATAGTGCCGTTCGTTTGTGTTTCGTTTGTGCTGGTTTGTGCTGCAAAAATGGTACCGATTGTGCCGCAAAAAAATTTGTTGGCGTTCAGTGAATCATTCAATTTGTCATTTATTTAATACTAATTTATTTTCTAGAGATGTCAAATCCTTGCTCCATGGATCGTTAATTAACCATTTGTTTGTGCCATTGCAATTTTTCATTATTAAAATCATGCATCTTCATTAACCCCCTGTCATGTATTTTATTCTTTTTCACTTGACATCATGATAACTCCTTAATTCTTACACATGTATTATCCAACTAATTACCATGCCAAGTGACCTCTGCAGGCCGGTAAGACATATCGCAACAGGGTGGCGAAAAACAAAGACGTGCAACTTTTTCAAACGACAAATACACAACTATCTCCGAAGATTTAATAACAGTGAGTGACAGAAAGCGTCTTTTTCTGGGAAGTGACCATCGACCAATGTAAGTAAAATGTGTAAAAAAAAAAAAACGGAGTTCCTACAATATAGAATTAAAAACACCCTAGGTAGTCTGAATAGCTAGTTGGCTAACATTGTCTTATTATACGTGTGTAATTTGCACTGACCAAGAAAACTAAATTTCTAAAGAAAGCATGCTTGATACATTTTGATGTCAAAATATTTTCCCTTTGCATCATTTTTCCGTCCATGCATAGCAATTATAATGATCACGCATGTGTAATTTTAATTATTCAAGCAATGAATCCTGATTATATTTATATTTGTCCTTCAACTAGATGCCCAAACAACCAGCAGTAGACAATGATTTAATTGTTGCAGTTCTCTGCTCATCAAAAGAGGCCATACTTGAAAATGGTAACGTAGCCACTCCAAGCGCTACTGTGTGGACAGATCTGAGTGACCAGTTGGAAAAGAAGATGTCTGCAAAGGCTCTGTACACCTTTGTAAAAACAAACAGACACAATATCTGGTCAGCTCTGGGATTCAGTCATGATGAAACTGATCCTGAAACTAGCAGTGAAGCAAGCTCGGAATCAGGACCTGAACGGTCCTTTCAGCTTCATATTCCTTTTGACAAGTGGATGGAATTTATTCCGGAAAAGGCTGAATACAAAGATAAGAACTGTCGAACCCGAAAAAGAGAATATACAATTTTGAAGCCTGGCACCTGGACCCACATCATAAATGAACAAATCTGGAAAACAGTCAAAATTCCTTGCACATTTGTTTTTAAAAGAGCCAAGGTCTATCCATTGGTCTCAAATAATTATATCGAAATCAGAGGATACCGCAAGGAGTGTCATGGCCTTCTCAACATTAATTGTAGCGGAGAGCCAGAAATTAACAGTCCAATAATATTGAACTGTTTCATTAAGAACAGTGATGACTCCCTACACACTGGTAGCTCAAAGCGGTTTCTATCTGGACAGTTGCGTGTGCAGGTAGCCAAGGAACTTTGTGAGGGCAGGATGGAACCACATGTATGGCGAGCATCACAGGCAAATAAATCGATGGACTTCGGAGACCCTGAGCCAAGCCACCTGCCAAATTTGGCCACCCTGCGCAAGGCAAAGCAAGAGAAAAATGATTTGGCATTAGGTGACAAAAATCCAATTTTATCATTGCAGATGTTGAAATACAGTGCACCTCACAGTGACAGCATCAAAGACATTGGACTTGACAAGTTTTTCTGTCACTATTGGAGTCAAACACAAATGCATGTGTACAAGAGCTTAAAGAAATCCCACCCAATATTATGTGTTGGCTCAATGCAACTGGCTGTTAAAAAACTGATGAGGCCGAATGGCATGTCTGGCCATATCTTCCTGTATCAGGGTGTTATGACAGGGCATACCAGCTCCAGTGTCCCAGTCGTGCAGATGCTGTCAGAGAAGCATGATGTTAATGCTATCACACAGTGGCTGAAGGAATGGATCCATGCAGGTGCATCTGTTCCTAAAGAAGCAGTGAGTGACTTTTCTCTGGCGATTCTTGGAGCTCTAGTCAAAGCTTTTACCCCTCATCCTGATCTGAAGAGCTACATCAATGAGTGCTTTAACATTTCACGTGGGAATCAACCTGGACATCTACCCCCATGTTTTGTCAGGGTAGATGTAGCACACTGCATTAAGATGATCTGCCGATGGGACTGCCTGAAAAACAAAAGACCTCGTGTTAAGGATTTCTTTGTCAGGTCAATAGCACAGCTTCTTAAGTCACAATGTTTGCAACATGCAAAATACGTAACTTCTTCGTGCTATCACCATTGTGGCACTGAGGGAGACAGAGGGCAATGATGGGGATCGAGACAACATCCACTTCCACCTTGAGATTAGTCCCCACATAACAAGACTTGGAAGTTACTTGCCACTCTGGACAGCAATAATGGTCCCTCTCTTCAAAAGCACCAGCATCACTGCAAGTTCCGCAGCTGTTGAAGTAGAGTTCAAAAACATAAAAAAAGGCCTTTTCAAGCATGACAGCCTACCCATTCGTGTGGACCGGTTTGTTGCTCACCATCTTTCCTTCATTGAGGGAAACATGCAGATTTGCTCTGCAAAACAAAAAAGTGAAAAGGATGTGTGTGATGCCACGACTGTCAAAGAGCCTGACAATGTCTGCACTACTTCTCAAACTGAAGTATTAAACAAAAGGGAAAAAAAATCTCATCCTGGAGGGGAGCCAGATGCTTCTACTGACAGTCTTCCAATGGATGACAATGTAGTTGAAAACTGGAGAGGTTAAACGGTCCCACAGAAAAAAAGAAAGATAACTTCATATCTCTCTCCTTGTCCTGAATGGCTGCATATTGATACACAAGTGGGCTGGAAAAAAGTCAAGGTACCATTGTTGAAAAACGGGAACTATCAACAGCCTGTTAAACTTCGCACATCAAAAGTGTCTGTGCTCAATACTTGTGCATTTGATTCTGTCTTTCAATGCTTATGCTGTTCTTTCTGTGAAAGTTTTTCATTTGAAAAGACTGTTCTGAACTATGAACGTGGGAACCAATTCCTCCACCTGGTGAAAACCATCACAACACAGGGTGTGAACCCACAGGTATACTCACGGAGGGCAGAACTGCTGGGGGAAATATTCAAACCTGTCCTCCTGACCTCTCCAAATTGATGCACAATGCCACATCTCCACTGTAATTGAGAGGGCAATGAGGAATATCCCAAGTGTTTATTTGACAAAACAATGCTCCTCACAGTACTGCAGTTTAAGCCAACAAGTAATAAGGCAAGTTTCACTTGTTTGTGCAAACATTGCTGTCCTTCAGACCTGTGGCATGGCTTATCTTCGGACTGCTGCTGAAGAGGGACTCAGCCTTCCTGACTCTCTCTGCCTCAGGCCAATTGAAAATCCTTCCCAGTGTCTGTCTTCATTCAAAACACAGGACAACAATACAGGCAAGTCTCTGTGTTCAGCTACAATCTGGGAGAGTTTGTGTGGATTGACACTGACCTTGGTAGCAGTTGCAAGGAAGTTGCCTTGCTTGAATTTCCCTCCAGTCTGGAGCTAAAAGAGAAGACTTTTACTTTGAGAGCAGTCATTGGCTTTGAACCAGGCCTGACCCAGGATTCTCTTGGGCATTATGTGGCATACTGCAGGAGGACTGCATATGCCTGGGAGATCTATAATGACCTGGGAAGTGGAGTGAAAGCAGCATCAGTAAATACTAAGATCTTCCCACATGCTGTGTCTACACAGTGCAGTGATGCATTGTTTGAATTGTTGGAAAAAAAATGTTGATAATGTTCCCTTTGACAAAGAAAGTTATTTTTTCACGTTTTCAAGTTTCTTTTTCTGGCTGTCATCAACTTCACATACATTTATTAATTGTTGCATTAATTAATGTTTTGAAACAAACAGACTCGTCAGGTATTTAGGTTGCGGTGAACCTTTTTCACGTCAGATGTAATTGAAAAAAATGATCATATAGGCTTATTGATGAGAAGGGAATTAATCAATGAGCACGATGAAAACAATTACAGAAATATCCTCGTACTAAAAGCCATTTCCCGCAGTGAAAGTTTTCTGTAAGCTAATAAGAAAAAAAAAGACTAAGAACATATTTACCTTGTATTCGTCCTGCATCAGGAGCATTCCAGGTGCTTGAAATTCGCGACAAAATACGGTGACGTCATCGCTATAAATTAAATGTGTAATATCTGCAAAACCGTAGCAGCACAAATGAAACTTTTTGCAGCACAAACCAGCACAAACGAAGCACAAACGAACGGCACTATTTTGGGTCCATTTGGAAGTAAATAGGGGGCGGGGCTACGTGACGTCATCGCTATAAATGAAATGTGTAATATCTACGAAACCGTAGCAGCACAAACGAAAATGTTTGCAGCACAAACCAGCACAAACGAAGCACAAACGAACGGTACCATTTTGGGTCCATTTGGAGTAAAATGGGGGGCTGGGTGACGTCATCGATATAAAATAAATGTGTAATATCTACGAAACGGAAGCAGCAAAAACGGAAATTTTTGCAGCACAAACCAGCACAAACGAAGCACAAACGAACGGTACCATTTTGGGTCCATTTGGAGTAAAATGGGGGGCTGGGTGACGTCATCGCTATAAAATAAATGTGTAATATCTATGAAACGGAAGCAGCACTAACGAAATTTTTTTGCAGCACAAACCAGCACAAACGAAGCACAAACGAACGGTACCTTTTAGGGGTTCATTTGGAGCAGATGGGGGGCTGGGTGAACTCTGGATGACCTAGAAAATAATCTTTCATAACTAAAAAACCATTTTGCAGCACAAACCAG
Source organism: Syngnathus acus (assembly GCF_901709675.1). Taxonomy (NCBI): domain Eukaryota; kingdom Metazoa; phylum Chordata; class Actinopteri; order Syngnathiformes; family Syngnathidae; genus Syngnathus; species Syngnathus acus. The sequence goes on along the minus strand of NC_051087.1, from coordinate 18,368,734 downwards.
CACAAACGAAGCACAAACGAACGGTACCATTTTGGGTCCATTTGGAGTAAAATGGGGGGCTGGGTGACGTCATCGCTATAAAATAAATGTGTAATATCTACGAAACCGTAGCAGCACAAACGAACGGTACCATTTTGGGTCCATTTGGAGTAAAATGGGGGGCTGGGTGACGTCATCGCGATAAAATAAATGTGTAATATCTACGAAACGGAAGCAGCACAAACTAAAATGTTTGCAGCACAAACCAGCACAAACGAAGCACAAACGAACGGTACCACTTTGGGTCCATTTGGAGTAAAATGGGGGGCTGGGTGACGTCATCGCTATAAAATAAATGTGTAATATCTACGAAACCGTAGCAGCACAAACGAAACTTTTTGCGGCACAAACCAGCACAAACGACGCACAAACGAATGGTACCAGTTTGGGTTCATTTGGAGCAGATGGGGGGCTGGGTGAACTCTGGATGACCTATAAAATAATATTTTATAACTAGAAAACCGTTACTGCACAAACGAAAATTTTTACAGCACAAACCAGCACAAACGAAGCACAAACGAAACTGACTATGTTCCTAAAGTTTTGCGTGGGGAGAGGGGCCAGCTTCACGCAGGTGACAAGGTGTGAGGCATGGGCATGGGCGTCGCCAAGCCTCAAAAGGGAGGGAGTAGGACAAATAGTGAAAGATACTAATAATACAACACTTTACGACATATGGATTCTCTAATACAGTTAAGTTAAACATTTCTCAAACTTTTGAAACTTTTGCTGTAAGCCATCGGAAAATGATTGAAAAGTGACTAAAGAAGCTATGAGGAAGTGGTGTAGCTGTTGGAAGGGCACGCGCTTATGCGCTTCCCTGACTAATCAACATTTTTTTGACTGATAAGGACGTGGGCAAAGGAACCATCTGCTACAGGACTTAACGTCCATTCCCCCAGTCCAAATCCAACCAACATCAGAGATTCTCCTTTAAAATAGGAGGCAACAAATGGGATAGCCCCTGTCATAAATGGTCTTAGGTCAGGAGGAATCATTAGGAAGTGCTCAAACTCTTCTTGCAAACACTCCTATTTGTCCAGTTTAAAAGGGCAATAAAATTGATTGGTCAATGATACAAGATTTGCAAAAAGCAGACAAGAACAGTCCTTGCAGATAGCATGATCAGAGCACTCAAACTGAAAGATGTGTCAAAAGCAAATTTACTGCCGCCTGATCTTTCTTTCTCTCTGTTTGACAACTCCATCAAGCCAGGAGACTGGGTCTACATCAAAGTCATCAAAAGAAAGAACTGGGCCAGCCCACGGTGGGCTTGCTGACTACCCCCACCGCAGTAAAGATTGTTGAAAGGCCCAGCTGGATTCACCTCAGCCACTGCAAGTTGCAGAGAGTGCTGGACCCCTAATTTCGGAGTGGTGGGGAAGCTTGATTACAAAGGGGCTCCATCTTTTAGGGTGGGGCGTCTCAATGTTGGTGAAGAATTCAACGATCCCCATTCTGACAGGCCAGGGGATATCCCTGTGTCTCTGCCATCCGAGTAGCAACGGGGCTCCACATGCCAGGTGGATCCTCTGCTGCGTTGTGGTTGGAGCGTGCTATGGTCTATGGGCTGAATAGACGGATTGACAATGTCAACTGAGGAAAAAGATGGTCACATGATGAGAACTTTGAGGACTGGTCATGGGACCCCAGAAACCCATACGAAACCAACACTTGGTACCGGTATGTAAAGTTCACTAAGAGATCCCACACACAGGAGGGATGCTCTGTGTGTTCCATACTCCCCCCTTCCTCCACGCAAGTTCAACTGGAGGCCAAAGTGATGGACATTAGTGAAGCGAAATGTATGGCCTCTGTGGGAGGAGTTGGATATCAACACCGTGCTGTCACTCAGTGATGCTCTTGGGGACTTCGGAGTGCGAGTTGACCAAGGCACACGAAGAAATGACCACCTGCAACGTTTGGTTTAGGTGATACACCCACTTTCACTTTTTATTGCTCCAATCGCATTTTTGCGCTGAGCACATTTTCTGATTTGTCCACCTCCCTTCACTGCGGTTAGGTTGGTTTTATAAAAAATGCTCTTGTCACGTTTCGTCCCCGATTGTTTTATTATGTGCATATTGTCATAGTTTCTGTCCGTGTGCCTGTGTGCTCGCCCCTCCCCTCCTGTGTGCCCATGATCAGTGTTATCACTCTCACCTGCTTCTCGTTACCTGTCGCATATTTAAGTCCTGTCTGCGTGTCACAACCTTGTCGGATTATTTCTTGTCTCTCGTTGTTCCTGTCTTTCTGTTTTTCCCTTCCCGCCCTAGACTAGCAGTCAGCGTTTTTGGACAAATCTCAATGTGACTGTTAAAGGACGAACATTGCCGCAAGTGACCTATACAGAGAGGCCACCTGGAGTGAACTACACGTGTTACATCCAAGGAAATGAAACCCACAAATGCATTGACGACGACTGCTCTCCAGGAGGAAACTGGATAGGTGCTTTGGACATCACCGATGAGTGCCAGGATAGGAGAGCCATTTCAAGGCGTGAGGGCTCACGGACCAACATGGCTGCACCATCAAACGGAACCTACTTCATACAGAATGGCTGGTGGCTTTGTGGTCACAAGGGTTGTCCGATGCTGCCCGCCAACCGAACAGGAGTGTGTGCACCAGTGTGGGTATCAGACCACACCTGAAGATACAGCATCATCAGATGACAACAGCACACAACTCTCCTGGACGTCGACACAGGGGTGTTACGACCTTTGAATCACATGATCCTATCTGGGGTACAAATGTCCCTGACAGCCATAAAGTGTGGTCCATCGGAGACAAAGTCGTTCATGCGCTTTTTCCTTGGATCGGAGTTAGAAAACAATCACTTCATCGAGACACTGAACTATCATTTTCAATCCTTTGTGAATCTCTCGCTGCAAGTCAATGATGGACAAAATAGAGAGATTCAGGCTATTAGACCAATGGTCTTGCAAAACAGGATGGTTCTAGACTTGATGACTGCAGCACAAGGTGGCGTGTGCCACATTATTGGGACTTCCTGTTGCACATACATTCCAGGAGATAACGACACGCACATCAAGGATGCCATGAACTCACTGAAGATTTTACAGCAGGCCATGTAGTAGGACAAGGTCCCACATCAATGGGATTTATTTTCATGGCTATTCTCTGGCGCCTGGTGGCAACTGCTGTTGAAACTTGTGACTTCTGTGAATGTTGTGCTCATTTACGACCTGTTATCTCATGTTTGAAGTCAGCTGTATCAAAATCTGTGTCTTCTACCGTAGCTGAAGTGCAAGTATTGCATGTCGAATGTGATGATTTTAATGCGCTGCGGAAAGAAGATTGCGATAATGCTGATTAGCTGAACGTGTTTTACAGAAACTTTATGATTTGACCGTCGAAAATGCCTCGCAAGTGATGGGTACAAAGATGTACTGTTTCTGTGTTTTTATTTTTTATTTTTCTATCTTCATTATATTTTCTTGCTTATGTTTGTTAATCGGGGTAACATAATCATATGATAAACAGGAGGGATATGTTAGGGTTGACAAATTATCTTGATCGTATGATTATGTTGGAATGTAGACTAGAATTATTAACTTTCACCTTTCCTTGACTCTGGAAAGTTTAACCATTCAGTTGTTGAAACTTTCCAAATGGTGTGGAAACATTCTTGCTTTGTTAGTTATCTAAAATGCGCCACTAGTTTCTGTTTCCACAACCTTGTATAATAAAGTGCTTGCATCCTCTTTACTGATTGACCAGCTGTAGAGGAAGCAATCTAAGTTGTTCTGTTTCCCCCAACGTCGTAAAACATCCCCTGCTCTGATTTGACCAGAGGCCAGGGGTTCACCAAACCTGTCTACTCTCACCCTCACCCTGTTTTCTCTCAATAAATACTCTCTTGCAAGAATCCAAGGTCGGACTTCGTTCGAACATCGCTGTTCTCCACTTGCAAGTGCTCAAAGGGCATACCGTCTCCCATGTGGTTCTCGCAAATAAGTTAGAGTGAGCACCATTGGCATAGTAAAAAAGGCTCTTGGGGACTTCGGAGTGCCCAGTTGACCAAGGTACACGAAGAAATGACCACCTGCAACGTTTGGTTTAGGTGTTACACCAACTTTCACTTTTTATTGCTCCAATCGCATATTTGCGCTGAGCACATTTTCTGATTTGTCCACCTCCCTTCACTGCGGTGAGGTTGGTTTTATAAAAAAATGCTCTTGTCACGTTTCGTCCCCGGTTGTTTTATTATGTGCATATTGTCATAGTTTCTGTCCGTGTGCCTGTGTGCTCGCCCCTCCCCTCCCTTGTGCCCATGATCAGTTTTATCACTCTCACCTGCCTCTCGTTACCTGTCGCGTATTTAAGTCCTGTCTGCGTGTGACAACCTTGTCGGATTATCTCGTCTCTCGTTGTTCCTGTCTTTCTGTTTTTCCCTCGATCGTTTTCTGTTTGCCATCCCTGTCGGTCAGTCAGTCATGTTTTGTGATGATGTTAGATTAGTTTGCCAGTTCCTGTCTGTTTCCCTTCATGCTCCATTCCAATTCCCTTTTCCCTAAATAAACCCTGGTCCAAGCTGCATTTGGTCGCCCTGCTCCATTCTGATCCTGACAGCTCATGGGGACTTCAGAGTGCCGAGCTGACAAAGGCACATGAAGAAATGACCACCTGCAATGTTTGGTTTAGATGTTTCATCAACTTTCACTTTTTATTGCTCCAATTGCATTTTCAGGCTGCGCTGAGCATCATGGACAACTCTGCACAGTGTGCCGATCATGACCATTGATAGATTCACGCTGTATATAGGGCAGCACCATGGACAACTCCACACCGTGTGCGGCTCAATGCCATGGATAGCTATGCGCTGTAGATAGTGAAGAGTTGTGGATAACTCTCACACACTTTCGGCTTTAGGGAAGTGTTCTTGCTATACAGCACCGTGGACAGCGCTCATGAACTTTTACATTTTTAGGTACTATGGCAATTAGGATTTTAGATGTTTGCACCATTCGAGAATAAGAATGTGTGATGGTGGTCATATAGAAACTGTTTTTGCTAATTCACTCTCGGCGTCCTCCATTCCTTCTCAGCCCAGACTCCCAACACTTTTCAGGCTCGGACGATTTTCTTTTCTCCAGCGTGGAACTCATTTCCCTGATTCTAAAGTAAGTTTGAATATTTTTATTACACTGTTCAATCTTTTTACTACACAGCCGGAGTGCCTGAGAGAGCGGAGGCTTCGTGGCCTTTTGTCTACCGTCGATCATCGGACACAAAGTATGGCTGCGGATCAAGAGGTTTGTACGGCTTCGTGCACCAACTGCACCCTTCTCTTAGAGAGGTTGTCCCTGCTAGAGGGACGTGTCCGCCAGTTAGAGCAGAATTGCGCGATAACAGTAGATGTGGTGGACACAGACGCGGACTGTAGTCAGCCCGCTAGCCCAGTTAGCATTAGCCCCAAGCGGCTTGCTAATCGCGATGAGCCAGGTAAGACGCATAGCCGTCCAAAGTCATCTCGGTCTACTGGCCCTCGCACTTTGGTCATACACTACCGTTCAAAAGTTTGGGGTCACAAAATTGTTTGGGTGACCCCAAACTTTTGAACGGTAGTGTATATATTTATTTAGATAATTATTTATAGATTATATATATAATCTTCTGTGTAAAAAATCTTATAATATATACCGTAATTTTCGGACTATAAGTCGCGGTTTTTTTCATAGTTTGGGTGGGGGGGCGACTTATACTCAGGAGCGATTTATATACATATATATGGTTTTTTTTCACTTTTTTGGGCATTTTATGGCTGGTGCGACTTATACTCCGGTGCGACTTATAGTCCGAAAATTACGGTATGTATACTTATATTCATAGATTATATATAATCTTATACAAATATAAAGATATAATTTATAATATTTAATTCATAATATTTTATTATAATAATATTTACACTACCGTTCAAAGGTTTGGGGTCACCCAAACAATTTTGTGACCCCAAACTTTTGAACGGTAGTGTAGGTGACTCCATTACCTGAAATATTACGCTTAAAAATCCAGCCACGGTAATGTGTATTCCTGGGGCCAGAGCACCCGACATAGAAGGTAATTTTAGGGAGCTGACTCGCAATGGGCCTAGTCAACAGCGTAGTTCCAACAACACTAGCTACTCGGACATAGTGATACACGTCGGCTCCAATGATGTTAGGATGAGACAATCAGAGATCACAAAGAAAAACATAGCGAGGACTTGTGATCTCGCCAGAAAGATGAGTCGGCATCGAGTATTTGTCTCTGGCCCCCTGCCTGGGAGAGGCACTGATGAGAGGTTTAGTAGATTAGTCTCCCTTAATCGATGGATGGCTGAGTTCTGTAAAAAGCAGGGACTGTATTTTATAGATAACTGGCCCTCCTTCTGGGGCCGCCCCGACCTGCTGAGGAAGGACGGCCTTCACCCTAACCGTGAAGGCGCCTTCACTCTTTCTAGGAATATAGATTACTGTTTGAGCCACTCATGACAGGTCACTTTAGAGCAGGCCGGGGCACAGGTGATTAGACCACCTGTCAGGATGGGTTTGGAGTCTGTTAAGCTAAAGTTAACTAGCACTAGGCTAGACTTCCAGCATGCACATAGCATCGTGTAGACTAGAGCGTGACAGTTCGAATAGTGCTACAGTACACATAAACACACTTTCTACTGGGGTAGTAGACAAATCCAATCACTCCTCCCCGACCGGTTTTGCTGATGAAACGGTGCCTGTTTCAGATAATTTTACGTGTGTAACAAATATTTACTATCAAATTCCCACGGTCGTATCGTCCCACCGCGCTAACAAACATTTGAGAGGTGATGTCAGGCCTAGAGAACACAATCTTACTCGGATCTCGTTTAAAAATCCTTCGATAGATACGCACCCTGATCGACTGATTACACTTAAACTCGGTTTTATGAATATTAGATCGCTTCATACGAAAGCAGTTCTCGTTAATGACCTCATCACGGACCATAATCTAAACGTTTTTGGTCTTTGCGAGACCTGGTTAAAACCTAATGAACTGCTGCCGCTTAACGAGGCCTCGCATCCAAATTTTGTGAGCTCGCATGTGGCGCGTCCTCGAAAAAAGGGTGGGGGTGTCGCCCTCATCTCAAATTCCGAGCTTAGATTTAGGCCTCGTTCGATCAACGTATTTAAAACATTTGAAGTTCTCACTGTCCGATCCACCGCGTTACCGTCATTTTATCTTGCTGTTATTTACCGTCCACCCGGGGCTTACTCTGGCTTCCTGGATGAATTTTCAGAATTCGTGGCTGATCTAGTGACCAATGCGGATAATATAATTATCATGGGCGATTTCAACATCCACATGAATTTACCGTCAGAGCTACTTACTTCGGCGTTTCAGACTTTAACTGATAGGTTTGGTTTTACGCAAGCCGTACAGGCAGCAACGCATAAGAATGGAAATACCTTAGATCTGGTATTATCCCGAGGACTTGCAACCTCAAATATAGCAGTACTGCCATACACTACTGTTTTGTCTGATCATTACTTAATAAAATTTAAAATATTAGTTCCTTGTCAAAGACAAGAGAGCAATCAGAATTATAGGAGCTGTAATTTTAACTCCATGACTGCAACTGCGCTATATGAGTTACTGTCGCCGGCAACCGCCATATTTCCCGCATACATCGGCTCTATTGATAATCTTACAAATGAATTCAATGCGACATTGTTAAATGCCATCGACTCTGTGGCGCCGCTACGTCTGAAAACTCGCCGTAGATTGCCTACTCCGTGGTTCACAGATGAAACACGTACGCTTAAGCAATTATGTAGAAAGCATGAGCGCAGATGCCGTTTAACCAAACTTGAGGTTTTCCATCAGGCATGGCAGGACAGCCTCCTGAAATATAAAGATGCGCTTATCTTAGCTAAAACTCGTTATTTTTCGCAAGTTATTAATCTCAATAAAAACAATCCTAAATACCTATTTGATACAGTGGCAAAGCTGACACTACGCCAGCCGACCCCCGATAGTTCCTTCCACTCAGCTGACGAGTTCATGAAATGTTTTGCTCAAAAGATTGAATCCATTAGGGACGAGATCAAGAATACCATTCCAATCGCTCAGTCGAGACCGCCGTTTACCAGCGCTGATAATCATGCAATAACCCTCTCAAATTTTAAAAGCGTGTCCCTTGAAAGGCTTACACAATTGGTTAGTGCGGCTAAACAAACATGTTTACTCGACCCTCTTCCAGCCAAACTACTTAAAGAATTATTTCAAATTTTAGGACCGTCCGTCTTAAATATAATCAATCTGTCTGTCTCCTCTGGGATAGTGCCAACAGCCTTTAAAACCGCTATCATTAAACCGTTACTTAAGCGACCAAATCTTGACCCGGACTGTCTCAGTAATTATAGGCCAGTTTCAAACCTCCCATTCATAGCAAAACTTCTTGAAAAAGTAGTAGCGCAGCAGCTTATTGATTACATGGTTGCCAATAATCGATATGACTCTTTTCAGTCTGGTTTTAGAGCTGATCATTCCACTGAGACAGCACTTCCTAAAGTGACTAACGATCTCCTCATAGCTATGGATTCAAACCAGGGCTGTGGACTCGGTTCGGACTCGGGGGCTCGGACTCGGTCGGACTCGGTCATTTTTGCCGGACTCGGACTCGGTGCTGATTTTGACCGAGTCCACCGAGTCCGACAATAAAAAAAAGAGGCAAGACGCAGCCAGAGAGTGTCAGGTTACAGTCAGCGCGGTAGGAGTTGGAAGAAGCAGTAAAAACTCCACCAAACTCGTCGTAATGACCCGTGATATATGTTATATCCTTACTATTTTTCAGGTTCTTAGATAGCAAGAATAGGTCGGACAACGACGTGAATGATAACTGCTTTATTCCTTACTCACAGTGCGTTCACAGGGCGTACCAGAACAACACAGAATGCCCATCCCACTTCCGGGGTTTTTCTACTACGGAATTTGAGTTAGCCCAAAATACACAACATCTCTTCCCCTCTTACAATGAACGTGCTATATGCATGAACAACATAGTCTTATGCACCTATAACTTGACATCTTCAAGATCTATCAATAACTACCATTAAACAATTATCATATATGGTCCAGACAATTAGGACAATAATATTCCCATGAAACCTTAACTTTGGGTGAGGGTGGACTACCTCGAATTATAGCGAAAAACCGATGTCGTACGGCGTCGTACGGCGTCAACCCTATGTTGGTTTCAATAAAAACATGAAGAACTCACGTTTGCGTCAGTCAATTTTAATTTTTATAAAGGATTATTCTCATTTGATGTCTTTAAATTCATCCGCGTTCTGCCATTGAAGCGGGGTGCATTCAAAGACCAGTCGTACAGACGGAAACGTTTTGTGATCAAATCTTTCATAACGAGAATGATTTGAGTGAATTGATTTGAATGAATAATTGAGAAGAAATTTCAGTTCTGAAGGCTCCTTTTGTCCCAAGCAAGGTGACAGATGGTGGGGAGGGGGGATAGAAATTGTAAAATCAATTCACTCAAATCATTCTCGTTATGAAAGATTTGATCACAAAACGTGTGTGGCTTTTTCTTAAATGAACACGTTTGACATTGCTATCGTGTCAGCTTTTAATTATATTGTGCTGTCATGTTAAAGCAAATTAATAAATGCAACAATATTAATTTGCTTTGAAAATACCTGAGTAATAAAATGAAATGGATGGATGGATGAATGATGATCACAATTAAGTATAAAGTCTCCTTTGTAATATATACTCCTTGTAGCCTGTACCCAAAAAGAGGAGTTTCTTTGCATCGAGGTTTATGCAAAGAGCTCACGTAATTATATTGTTGCGTTTTGGTGAAGTGAATGAGTGTTCCGTCTGTACGACTGGTCTTTGAATGCACCCCGCTTCAATGGCAGAACGCGGATGAATTTAAAGACATCAAATGAGAATAATCCTTTATAAAAATTAAAATTGACTGACGCAAACGTGAGTTCTTCATGTTTTTATTGAAAACAACATAGTGCTGACGCCGTACGACATGGGTTTTTCGCTTTCCAAATAAGGGGTCGTCACTAATTATTTGTGTTTAGATAAATGTCTGAGCTATAATGGTGTAATTAATGATTAAAACTTGAAAGTATCTGTTTATTGTATTCGTTTATATGTTTAATAAAGACAAAGCCATCACAAAACTGTTGTAATTATTTAGATTTTGATCTAAATTAGCCTTGAATAAAGACTAAGCAGTCACATGAATTAACAGAAAAAATGGACAGCCGGACTCGGACTCATGGTCAAGAGGCCGGACTCGGACTCGGACTCTGTGCAAAAATCCGACCGAGTCCACAGCCCTGGTTAAAACTGCTCTTGGGGACTTCAGAGTGTCGAGTTGACCAAGGCACATGAAGAAATGACCACCAGCCATGCCCGAGCGCACCACCACGCATCCGGCTTGACTTTCTGCGGCTTCATCGGTCTGACTTTGTGCATTTTCAATGAGGAGGGAAAGGAAGGTTTTCAACGGCTGCAGCGGGGGGCCTGTGCACAGACGAGTTCCACGCACAGACGATCATGTTCCTGGGCTACGTGGTGCGCCAGGGCTCCCTGGAAATGGACCCGGACAAGGTGAAGGCGGTAGCAACCTGGCCGATCCCCGAAACACGGAAACGGCTTCAGCAGTTCCTGGGATTTACCAACTTTTATCGGCGCCAATTCCGTTCATCGTTTGAACCGACCACCGGAATCTTAAGTATCTCAAGGCAACCAAGTGCCTCAATGCCCGCCAGGCCCGATGGTCACTGTTATTCAGCCGATTTAATTTTACCGTCTTATCGCCCAGGCTCTCGTAACGCCATGGCCGATGCGCTATCTCGCGCGTTCCCTGGGGAGGAGGAGGAGAGGGACGTGGCCCCCACTATCCTGCCCAAGTCAGTGGTGGTCGCTGCTGTCACCTGGGACATTGAGCATCGTGTGAAGGCTACAACCCGTGACCAGCCTGGTCCTAGCTCATTCCCGGACGGGTGACTATTCGGGGACTCCACACCAGGTCACATCATCCCCAAAACAACCATCACTTTCTCTGGTCAGGACATTCCGCTGTCATTCGTCGTCACCCACCTTGGCGTGTGAATGGACCCCCACCTCAATTACAAGGCCCACATCAAACACATCTGTAGAACATCATTCTTCCACCTCAGAAACACAGCCAAATTCCGCCCCACCCTGTCACTGCAGGATACGGAAAAACTCGTCCACGCCTTTGTCTCCTCCAGGCTCGACTACAGCAATGCACTTCTAATCGGGATCCCTGGCAAGAGCCTTCAAAAGCTCCAATACATCCAAAACAGCGCCGCCAGGATCCTGATGAGAGTGCACAAATACAACCATATCACACCTATCCTCCAGTCGCTACACTGGCTTCCCATTTCCTTTCGGACTGAATATAAAATCTCCCTGCTAACCCATCAATGCATCCATGGCAACGCACCCCCGTACCTTAAGGAACTAGTCACTCTCCAGTCTTCCACACGGTGTCACGAACGGAGTGTAGAAATGGAGCAGGACGACCAAATGCAGCTTGGACCAGGGTTTATTGCAGGAACTCAAAAGACAGACCTGGCAAACTGACGTGACTAAACAACAAAACCAAAAGGACTGACCGCCAAAGCGTGAAACAAAAGACAGGAACGAAACAAACCGCGTGACAGTGAGACATGCATTGTCCACATATCTCAGGTAATGCTCCGACGGCGCGTGACACGCAAACAGAACTTAAATACGACACAGGTAACGAGAGGCAGGTGCGTGTGATTACACTAATCAAGGGCACACAGGAAGGGAGGGGCGAGCACACAGAAACGATGACACATCACAAAACTGTGGACGAGGCATGACAGAACCCCCCTCACAAGGGACGGCTCCCGACGTCCCAAAAACCCAACCCCCCACGGCGGCACGCGGGGGGGCAGGGGGGCAGCGCACTAGTCCAGACCACCCTACTGGGTTTCGGAATAGCTTGAACCGCGCACGGTGGCGACTGGGGAAACAACCGCACTCTGCGGCGACTTGGGGCACAGAACCGCAATCGGCGGCAACTCGGGGAAACAGAACCGCAATTGGCGGCAACTCGGGGAAACAAAACCGCAATCGGCGGCAACTCGGGGAAACAGAACCGCAATCGGCGGCAACTCGGGGACAGAACCGCGCTCGGCGGAAACCCGGGGAACGGAACCGTGCTCGGTGGAAACTTGGAAAGTCAGAGCCGCACTCGGCGGCAGTTTGAAGTCCGGACCGCAATCAGCGGCAATTGGAAGGCGGAGCTGCACGCAGCGGCAAGAGTCACCACGCGCTGCAGCAGTAGGGGTGGGGCCATGGACGGTCGCGGGTCCGGCGCAGCCGGCTTGAATCGTGCGACCGCGAGTCTGATGACGTCGGAAGGCACTCCGATGGCGGCCGCGAGTCTGATGACGTCGGGAGGCACTCTGATGGCGGCCGCGGGTCTGGCGTCGCGGCAGCGAAGTCCGATCGCGACAGCGGAGCCGGTCGCACCGGGAGGAACTCTGATGGCGGCCGCGAAGCCCATGGCGCTGGAACCTGCTCGGACGATGGGCGTGGATCGGGCGTCGCAGTGGGAGCTGATGGCGGAGGGTCCAAGCGCTGGTCGCTGTGATGGTCGGAGCATTCTGTCACGAACAGAGTGTAGAAATGGAGCAGGATGACCAAATGCAGCTTGGACCAGGGTTTATTGCAGGAACTCAAAAGACAGACCTGGCAAACTGACGTGACTAAACAACAAAACCAAAAGGACTGACCGCCAAAGCGTGAAACAAAAGACAGGAACCAAACAAACCGCGTGACAGTGAGACATGCATTGTCCACATCTCTCAGGTAATGCTCCGACGGCGAGTGACACGCAAACAGAACTTAAATACGACACAGGTAACGAGAGGCAGGTGCGTGTGATTACACTAATCAAGGGCACACAGGAAGGGAGGGGCGAGCACACAGACACAGAAACGATGACACATCACAAAACTGTGGACGAGGCATGACACACGGAGTCTCCGCTCATCAAACACCTACCTCCTCAAAACCTCCAAAACTAACCTCCGTTCCATGGGAGACCGGGCTTTCTGCTCTGTCTCACCCACATTGTGAATGCCCTACCAGTCCACCTGAGAGCACCGCAGTCGTTTGACACTTTTAAAAACAGTCTTAAGACATTTCTTTTTAAAAAAGCGTTTCTGTAGCATTTTGAGATTTTCTTAAAATGTAAAGTGCAATATAAATATAATTTATTATTATTATTACTATTCGTGCTTGACCACCTCCGAACAGAAGTTCTGCAGTGGGCGCACGGCTCCCGCTTCGCCTGTGTATGAATATTGATAGACAATCATGTGAGTATAGTAGAGTACATGGTTAAATCGTAGAATGAACTACTCATTGTCTTACTCCCATGACGTTTTTCGCTTACCTTAAGTCATGGCATGCATGACTTAAATACAGAATAGCCCCCGCAATTGAGTCTGCTCCTTTTTACCCAAAGCGCCTTATGGTGTGGAAAAAACGGTAGTTACAGTGTCCCAAACGTTAAGTGCAAAATGAGACCCATTTAGGGCAGGGATGTCCAAAGTCCGGCCCGTGGGCCAAATCCGTCCCCCGGTCAAATTTCATACGGCCCGCAGCTTCGATCTTATAATGTATTATTTATGGCCCGCCTGCGCTGTTAAACTGAATAAAAAAAATCATGAAACTTGAAATTCCTCCTTTTACCAAAACGTGGCAGCACCACTTTGATAATGTCAGTCTGCATCCGTGCCGCGCACCCCTCTCCCCTCATTTCTGTCATGCCGACTGCAAAGAAAACGAGGAAAGTTGACATTGAGGGCCATCGCTTTCAAGAGAGATGGGAACTACAATACTTCTTCACTGAAAATCAAGGCAATTGTGTTTGTCTAATTTGTAAATAGACGGTTGCCTTGTTTAAGGATTTCAACCTAAAGAGACACTACCAGACTAAACATGCTAACACATATGACAAGCTAACAGGGAGGGATCGTACTGATAACGTGAACCAGCTCCAAGCTGAACTGGCATCACAACAGCGATTCTTCACGCGGGGCTATGAGTCAAAAGTAAATATTACCATCGCAAACTACAAAGTGGCCATGTTAATACTGTTGATGCTGTGAACCTGTAGACGTGACACAAATTATTATATTCTGAAAGATATTGTAAATGACAAGAGCAAAATTCTGTTGTGTTAAGTTTTAATAATAACAGACAACTTTGCATTACTTATAACTCCTGTTAAAAATGTTCATAAGGGAAAAATAATTTTAAACTCATGTAAATTTAAGGTACCGTAATTTTCGGACTAAAAGTCGCTCCGGAATATAGGTCGCATGAGCCATAAAATGCACAATAACGTGAAAAAAAAACATAAATAAGTCGCTCCGGAGTACAAGTCGCATTTTGGGGGAAATTTATTCAACAAAATCCAACACCAAGAACAGACATGAACGAGCAACAACAGGCTAAACGATAGGTATGCTAACGTGACATAAACACAAACGAAGAGCTGAGAACGGGCCCGACGTAACATTCAGAGTTATTCAAATAACTAGTACATAAATAACACGTTTATAAAACCATCTGTGTCACTCCAATTCATTAAATCCATCGGTCGTCCTTTATGGAAACGATGCCGCGTATGCGCCCCGCCACTGACGTCTGAATATTCTAAATATTCCATAGACCCATATAATGATATATAAAGTATATATCAAATAACTATCATATAAACAACAATATTATCAAACCATCTGTGTCACTCCAAATCATTAAATCCATCGATCAAATTCCTCGTCCTTTGTCAACAACGCCGCGCGTGCGCCCTGACGTCAGCCTCGTCGTTATTCCACAGATCTAGTATATAACTATATTATAGCGTTAACAAAGTACAAGGAAAGACGTGGGTTTGGTAAAAGTCTCTTTATTTAACAAAACAAGAGTTCAACGAGCCAACAAGTACTGAACTGTAACGATAAAAACATATACAAGTTGCTATACGAAATAAAATATATCAAATAACTATAACATAAATAGCTCAGAACCACACGGCCCCAAGCACCGGCGTCGACTTCCAGGTGTGTGGCGGCGTGGACTTCCATCCCTGGAGGTGGCACTTCCAGCCACGGAGGTGGAAGAGCGCTCCATAGAATAGGACCGGGCGTGCGTAAAAGCCATGTCCGTGCCCCATCCACCGTCCCCGGACAGCCACACGGCCGAGCGCCGGCCCACGACTTCCATCCACGGAGGTGAAAGAGAGCTCCGTAGAGTAGGACCGGGCGTGCGTAAAAGCTATGTCCGAGCCCCATGCATCGTGCCTGGACAGCCACCCGGCTGAGCGCCGGCCCCCGACTTCAATCCACGGAGGTGAAAGAGAGCTCCGTAGAGTAGAACCGGGCGTGCGTAAAAGCCATAATAATAATAATAATTCATTCAATTTATATAGCGCTTTTCAATAACCCAAAGACGCTTTACATGGAATAAAAAAGAGTGGGGGGGGTGAGAGAGACAGTAGGTTATAGTTAACAAGACATCGGTCAGCAGTGCGAAGGAGATGGATGGAGGAGCAGGAGGGGCGGGAGCGGAGGTTGTTGAGGTTGCCAGTACGGGAGATGGGGGTGACGGGGGGTTGGTAGTCCAAAAAGAGGAGATGGGTGAGCCATCGGGGAAATGCTGGTCAGATGTAGCGGCGACGGCGAAGGATCCCAGTCTCGTGTGGAAGCAGCAGTGGACCAGGTGGTGATGTCGGTCGACCTCGACTGCACCCGCTCGAACGGCAGGCCCCAACGCACCACGGCGGCACACAGCAGAGCCACAGTTGGCGAGCCCGCAGGGAGTGGAGCCCGTCCCCCAAGGACGCCGGACGGAAGGCCAGAGAGCCGGGCCAGAGCGGCCGTCGAGTCCACAGCAGGCGGCCACAGGCTCCGAGTCGGGAGGTAGGAGGGTCCGGTGGTGGTTTTGGCCAGTTGGCTGTTGGCTAGCTGGCTAACGTAGTTGGTAGTCCGAGGGAGAGGAAACAGATAGGTGAGAGCGGAGCTGCGGGGATGCGAGGTGGACGGAAGACAACACGAGAAAAATAAAAGAAGAGACGGGTGCACTGAAAACGGGAAAACGAAAAACAAGTAACGGACACGGTCCGGGACAGAAGCGGCAGTCAACAAATCTGACGCCAGCGTGCTCTAACCCGGAAGACGATAGTTTTTCAAACCTTCTGTGTCACTTCAAATCATTAAAACCAGGGCTGTGGACTCGGTCGGATTTTTGCACCGAGTCCGAGTCCGGCCTCTTGACCACGAGTCCGAGTCCGGCTGTCCATTTTTTCTGTTAATTCATGTGACTGCTTAGTCTTTATTCAAGGCTAATTTAGATCAAAATCTAAATAATTACAACAGTTTTGTGATGGCTTTGTCTTTATTAAACATATAAACGAAATACAATAAACAGATACTTTCAAGTTTCAATTCAACGACTTGAGTTTGTTCTTAGGAACAAAATCGCCTCAACCAAGTCAGCCTTCATCGTGCCGCGCTGATCAGACATGATAAACTTGAGCCCGGAAAACAGGCGCTCTACGCTGACTTGGCTGATTGGCATTGCTGTTAGTGTCCTGAGTCGCTGCCTTGAGGCCGGACGGATAACGATCAGCTGTAACAAATGGGCTCTCTTTCATTCGACCAAGTGCCAACATTGCCCCAATTTCTTCATCTATGTCGGTTGGCGAGGTGGCGGCCGACAAACGCTGGCGGCGCTCAATGCTGTCAAGTTCTTTTTCAAACTCATCCTCCTCCTTCGATGTGGAGCCATCAACCTCGGCCTCCATCGACGGCCCCTCCAGGTGCTCGTGGGTACGAGACCGGATTTGCCTCACAACGGCACGGAGGCCATTCTTGGCGCGCTCCATCTGCTCTTCGCTGAGGAGAATGCGGTAACGCGCATCGACGAAGACGGCTGCCAGAAAAAAATCATTGTCGAAGAGCTTGTCCTCTCGTTGCTCCATTGAATTGGCGATTGGTGAAGCCAGAAGGGGCTGCTTGCGCAACGCTGCCTTCAAGGCCGACCACTCCTTGAGAAAGCTACCGGGGGTGATTGAGGCCGACTGGAGCTTGACCGTGACATTGTATGGCATCTTGAGGATCGTGGCCAAGGTCTCAAGCTTCTTCCATTCTGACTCGTTAAGGAGAAGTTCCGGAGAAGCAGCCGCCAAGTCCTGGACATGCTCTCGTAGATGAAGGAGCCGTTTTGTGATGAGGTAGGTGCTTCCCCAACGGGTGGGCACATCGACGACAGGGAGAAGACCTCCTCGACGACGAAGGACAGCAAGCAGATTGGGGGTCCGCAGTCTCTTCACCACCCGTCGGACTTTATCCAGTAGTTTCATGACATGCTCCGCCTTCAATCCGTCACGAATTGCCAGTTGCAGCGTGTGAATAGCACAGCGCATGTGATGAATCATTCGAAAATCGGCATCCTGAATCCCAGCGAACTTCTCAAGCTGGACCTCGTCGTCCAGATTGACGCCCCCCTCGTCCTCATCCATTTCGTTTTCAGTATCATCAGCATCTTCGTCGTCCTCATTGATGAGCCGCACGGCTTTGCTCATGGTCGCTGCGTTATCGACGACGATGGAGAGGACATGCAGGTCAAAATCCTTGATGACGGCGTTGATGACATTCTTGACCGCCTCACTGTCATGCCCCCCGTCGGTGTCCTTGATGGCAAGAGTCTTGATTTTAATCTCACCGTCGCGGGTTGTTATTTAAATTCTTCCTCTTTAGTGACAGAGATGTCTTTTGTTCCCTGTCAGCCATCTGTCTCCGAGTCCTTACTGTCCTTTTGTTATGTGTGTGTGTTTTTGTTCCTGTAAGAGGCCTTCACCAACAATGAGCAGAGCATATTTGCAGAGGCGAAGTGTTCTGATTTGGTTCATAGATTGTTGTTGGTCAGAACTGTTTTTCTTTGTCAAGCGTTATATACAGTTTGAAGTAGTTGCGTACAAGTTATCCCATATTTACTCAATGTTTGTTTAAGTGTTTAGGACAAGTTACTTATTGTTATTGTGTGTTAATTTACTAAGTAGATAAAGTCTAGCAAAGGTTTAGTTGCATTGTTCCACAGGAAAGCGGCAATTCAAGTTATCTGATCTCACTCGCGGACGAGTCAGCCAACAATAGGAGACGAACAGCTGGTTGAGTGCTAATTTACACCACACTACATTCTTTAGCTAATCAGCGTTGCTACAGACACAATCTTCCCTCTCTTTAGTGTAGCAACGCCTCTGTAACCAGGGCAACCAAAACATTAAATAACCGTAGCAGAGCTGTGGACAGTATTCCTACGCGCATTCTCAGCAGCATGATGAAAATAAAATTTAACGTATTTTTTTTATTGTCGGACTCGGGGGACTCGGTCAAAATCAGCACCGAGTCCGAGTCCGGCAAAAATGGCCGAGTCCGACCGAGTCCGAGTCCCCGAGTCCGAGTCCACAGCCCTGAATATTAAAACCTTCAAACTCTTCGTCCTCCGTGTCACCTACAAACAAAGCCGCTAATGATGCTGGTAGTACGTGGGGCCCTTCGTCATCCCGTGATCGAATCTTTGTCCTTTATGTAAACAACCACCGCGCTGCGCCACTGACGTCACTTGAAATTCAAATTACAGTAATCCCTTGCTACATCGCGGTTCGTTTATCGCGGTTTTACTTTTTTTTTTTTTTTAATTATGAAAATTTGTGAAAAAACACATAAAAAATGTCCGAAAAAACCACTGGCCCCCGGGCCCCTTCACTTTATCAAATCTGGCCCTCCTTGCAAAAAGTTTGGACACCCCTAAATTAGGGGCAGTCTCGAGCCCTGTGAGATCACCAACACAGGACATGACACAAACAGTCACAACTGTGATAATGGAAACTCCTACAAACCAAATGTTCAGTGAGAGGCAGAATGAGCATAAAGACTGGCAGAAAATACAAATAATAAAGATTTATAGTAAAAGACAAAAAATAAGACACCAGAGCCAGGTATTAGATTATTGAAACCTTTTAATATTTATGACTGGTCACCACAAGCAATTTTTCAAGCAGATCATGGACGGAAAAAAAAGTTACTTTCAACACAAACACCATCTTAAAATAATTGCTTAAATGTTATCAGAGGCGTTAGAAATTCAGGCTTTTGCTAAATTTGATCTCATAGGAAGGAAATGGCTCAAAATTGGCATACTCTCAGTATGTGTTGATCCCATTAAAGTTGAGTAAAAGGTTGTCCATCCATCTTCTTCCACTTATATAGAGTCAAGTTATGGGCCAAAAATAAGATAACAAATGCAATTGTTCTATTATTAAAAACAAAACAAAAAAAACTAATCATTTTATGTGAGACCCAGTGCCACACAGTAGCATAAAATAGAGTCACAGGAAAGGCATTTCAAGCACATAACAGGCTGGTAAATATTCTTAACCTGTAACTTTTATCAATCACCCAGAATTACTTTTTTTCTAGTGGTTGTGAGGAGGAGATGCCCTATTTTTTGACACACAAAAGGCTCAGATCTAAACGACCACATCCCAGTCAAAGCATGCATGAATGCATTCTATAATTGGTGCTTATCTATGTCCTTCAGTGTAGTCCATGAGTTGAGCAGTCTTTATACAGCCATGATGTTGTTTATTTCCCACCTTTGAGTCGTTTTACTGGTGTCACAGTTTGATATGAACACTTTGTGGAGCAAGTCTGAGCGATCTAAACATTTGCCTGAAAAAAAAAAAAACAATATTTACATATTAAAATCAGCAGCAAAAACAATCACTGTTTAAATTATAGGAAAATAAAAGAATCAAGATTTCTTTTATGGTAAATGGACTGCACTGCGCTTTCTCAACACCGTATGATGCTCAGAGCACTTTACAATGCCTCACATTCAACCATTCACGCACACAATCACACACCAGTGGGCGGTTGCTGCCATATAAGGCACTGCAAGGCCACTTTTAAAGGACACATATCATGTAAAATCTGCTTTTTTTGCTTTTAAAATCATTTTCTAGTGTATCTGGAGTATCCAGGAATGTAGAAAAGTATAATATAGCCCTCCAGTTGCTGCAGAGATACTGTTATGATCGTTTTGGGGGGGTATTTTTTACTCAGTTCAAATTTCTCCGTTTTCTATGATGTTTTTTTTATCTATTACATCACATTAGTTGGGCCAGGACAAACCAAACAAGGTAATGGGTGTTGCCATACGAAAATCCGAGTAATAAACATGGTGGATTTGCAGTGTAGTGTAGTGTAGTGAGACTTTTGTAGTCCAAACAACTCAAGGAGAGATCAAAATGTTCCGTTGTTGGATGCATCAATCCACAAAAATCATTCCACAACATCAGAACCTCTATCGAGAAGGATTTGCCGAAAGACTTCATTTCGTTGATGGTTCACTTCTTTCAATCTATGGAAACGACGGGCACAATAAAGCAGTACGTTTGAGATGACACAAAAAAAAAACCTGTATTTCACTTTAATAATAATGTGTCTATGCACTCGCCTGCACTGGCCCCACAGCCCCACAGCATGATGGAACCACCACCAAATTTGACTGTTTGTCCGGCAATGCTGTGTTCTTCTTCCGCCATACATACCATACCGCCCCTTATGTCCAAATAACTCAATTTTAGTTTCATTCGCCCACAACACCATATTCCAAAATGAAACTGGCTTGTCCAAATGTGCTTCAGAAAACCTCTACCGCATTACTCTCCAATACAGCATTTCCTTGTGCAGTGTACTAAATAGTTGAACGATGCACAGTGTCACCATATGCAGCAAGATCATGTTGTAGGTCTTTGGAGCTGCTCTGTGGGTTGACTTTGACTGTTCTCACCATCCTTTGCCTCTGCTTATCTGAGATTTTTCTTGGCCTGCCACTCCAGGCCTTAACTAGAACTGTGCCTGTGGTCTTCCATTTCCTCACTATGTTCCTCAGTGCAAACTGACAGCTGAAATCTCTGAGCTAGCTTTTTATATCCTTCCACTAAACCAGGGGTCGGGAACCTATGGCTCGCGAACCAGATATGGCTCTTTTGGCGACGTTAAAAACATTATTAAAAATAATACATTAGCATACTCAAAAAATTGTTGGTCTTAATTAAAATACATGCATTTAATTTTATTTAACCTATCATTTTTTTAAATGGTATGGCTCTCACAGGAAATTATTTTTATAAAATGGGCATTTATGGCTCTGTCTGCCAAAAAGGTTCCCGATCCCTGCCCTAAACCATGATGTTGAACAATCTTTGTTTTCAGGTCATTTGTCAGTTGTTTTGAGGCTCCCATGTTACCACTCTTCAAAAATGGCGCAAGTAGTCAGAAGAGGGTGTAGCAAACTAAGAAATTCAGCAAACTCTATCAACCGATTAGACTCAAACTCAGTTTTATGTATATTAGATCACTCCACATGAAAGCGCTACTCATTAATGACCTCATTACAGACCATAATCTTAACATTTTTGGTTTTTGTGAGACCTGGTTAAAATCTAATGAATTGCTGCCGCTTGATGTGGCCTCACCTACAGATTTTGTGAGCTCGCATGTTGCGCGTCCTGGTAAGAAGGATGGTGGTGTAGCCCTCATCTCCAATTCCGATCTTAGACCCAGCCCTCGTTTGATTAACGCATTTAAACTTTTAAAGTTCTAGTTGTCCGATCCACAACTTTGCTGTCGTTTTATTTCGCTGTTATCTACCGTCCACCTTAATCTGGTTTCCTGGAAAAATATTCATAATTTGTGGCTGACCTGGTGACAAATGCAGATAATATAATAGTTATGGCGGATTTTAATAGCCATATAAATTTACCATCAGAGCCACTTACTGAGGCGTTTCAGATAATAATTGATACGTTCGGTTTTACGCAGGCAATACAGGCAGCAACACGTAAAAATGGAAATACTTTAGATCTGGTAATATCCCGAGGATTGGCAACCTCAAATATAACGGTGCTGCCATACACTACTGTTATGTCCGACCACTACCTGATAAAATTTTAAATTTTAGCTCCCTGTCAACGACAGGAGCACAATCAAAGTATCACAGCCGTAATATTACTCCATAACTGTGACTGCGCTCTCTGAGTTACTGTTGCTGGCCGCATTTCCCACTTAATTGATAATCTCACAATGCGGCTAAATTAAACCCCATCGACTCAGTAGTGTCTCTATGTCTTAAAACGTCATCAGGCATGGTGTGACAGCCTCCTGAAATACAAAAAAAGCACTCGTTTTAGCAAAATCATTATTTCTCTCGAATTATTGGTCTTAATAAAAACAATACTAAATACTTATTTGATACGGTGGTAAAGCTATCGCTACGGCAGCCAACCTCCGGTAGCTCCTCCCACTCATCTGACGAGTTCATGAAAATTTGCACTCGAAAGATTCAATCCATTAGGGATGAGATCACGATCACCATTCCAAACAGTCAAGATCGCCGATTACGGAAGCTGAGAATCATGCGATATCCTTCTCAAATTTTGAAAACGTGTCCTTTGAAAGCCTTACACAACTGGTTAGCGCGGCTAAACAAACAGCGTGCTTACTCGAACCGCTTCCAGCCAAACTCGTTAAAGAATAATTTCAGATTTTAGGACCGTCCGTCTTAAAAATAATTTATCTGTCTGTCTCCTCTGGTAGTGTGCTAACAGCCTTTAAAAGCGCTATTAGTAAACCGCTACTTCAGCGACCAAACCTTGACCCGGACCGTCTCAGTAATTATAGGCCGGTTTCAATTCTCCTGTTCATAGCAAAAATTCTTGAAAAAGTAGTAGCGCAGCAGCTTAATAGTCACTAACAATCGATTTGAACTGTTTCAGTCTGGTTTTAGAGCTAACCACTCCACAGAGACAGCACTTGCTAAAGTGACCAATGATCTCCTCTTAGCTATGGATTCAAACATCTCATCAGTACTATTATTTGATTACAATATTTTATTAGATCACCTTAAAACCTGCATTGGTATTTCAGGGTCAGCACTTTGTTGGTTTAATTCTTATCTATCTTGCAGGACCCACCGCGTGGTCCATGGCAACACAACCTCTGAGCTCACTAATGTTATGTGTGGTGTCCGGCAGGTACTGGGACCAATACTATTTAGCATTTACATGATTCCACTTGGGGCGTTACATGTAAAGATAACTTTAGTTTTCAATGTTATGTGGATGACACCCAATTATACAGTATATGCTGTTATTGATGACAAATCCGCGGGATTGTTGTAATCTTGAGGCGTGCCTTGCTGAGATTACCAAAATGGATGTCTCTCAATTTCCTACGTTTTAACCCAGATAAAACCGAGATGTTGATAATTGGTCACCCAAAGAGATACTGGAACCAATCTCTGTGCTATTTTTGACCAAACTCTCTCATTTCTATAACACATTAAGAACAGAACTAGAACTGCGTTTTTTCACCTCCGTAATATTGCTAAGATTCGTCAGACTCTTTCAACTCGTGATGCGGAAATTATTACACATGCGTTTATTAAGTTGCACCTTGATTACTGGAACATATTGTTCTCTGGTGTTCCCAAGTCCAGTATTAAAAGTCTACAGTTGATACAAAATGCTGCAGCGAGACTGTTCACACAGATGAGAGAACTTTATCGCATTACCCCAATATTAGCCAATTTACATTGGCTTCCGGTCTATTTAAGAGGCAACTTCAAGGTTTTTATATTAACCTACAAAATACTGAATAGCTTAGTGCAGGGGTGGCCAACCAGTCAGAGACTAAGAGCCACATTTTTTACTGTGTCATCGCAAAGAGCCACATCATACACATGAGCACACATGAACATTTCCCCCCCCCACCCCACACACACACACACGCACACACACACACACACACACACACACACACACACACACACACATGCACACTCATGCGCACAAACGCGCGCGCGCACACACACACCTCTGCTCAGCCAAATTTATTGTGTGACATTATCATGTCACGCACCAACATGATAATGCTGTGCATCTGGAGCGGATGGCGTGCTATCGGGCGGACCGGGCCATTGTACGAGGGGGAACATCGCGAGGAGGTGGGCTGTGCGTCTACATCCGTGACGAATGGTGCCGGGACTCTGTTGTGTGATGCTAGCACTGCTCGCCACTGGCGAAGTTTGTGATCTCCAGGCTGTTGGGGTCCTGAACTCTCTCCCCCGTTGTTTTACTTGTATGTTAATCGTGTACTGTGTCTCGTCACCGTGGGATAGGGGAAACGAAATTTCGGTTTCTTTGTGTGTCTTAGCATGAAGGAATTGACAATAAAGCTGACTCTGACTCTGACAAATTGACTCCTACAGTACTAAAACCACAGACCAAAGACCACATTTTCAACAATGAACATTGTGTGCATTGTCTCACACAGACAAACTCTCAGTTCAACAAATTCCACAAACAAAAACAGCAAACTCACTCCAGACGTTCAGTGAGGATCTTTGAATGATCCAATGTTGTCCTAAATGACTGATGATGATAAATAGAATGCACCTGTGTGTAATCAAGTCTCCGTATAAATGCACCTGCTCTTTGATAGTCTCAGGGTTCTGTTTAAAGCGCAGAGAGAACCATGAAATCAAAGGAACACACCAGGCAGGTCCGAGATACTGTTGTGGAGAAGTGTAAAGCCGGATTTGGATACAAAGAGATTTCCCAAGCTTTAAACATCTCAAGGAGCACTGTGCAAGCAATTATATTGAAATGGAAGGAGTATCAGACCACTGCAAATCTACCAAGACCCGGCCGTCCCTCCAAACTTTCATCTCAAACAAGGAGAAGACTGATCATGCAGCCAAGAGGCCCATGATCACTCTGGATCAGGGGTCACCAACTCCGGTCCTCAAGGGCGCCAATCCAGCCTGTTTTAGATGTATCCCCCCTGCAACACACCTGATTCAAATAATCAGGATCGCTATCAGCCTTAATAGAGCTTGCTGATGAGCTGATCATTTGAATCAGGTGTGTTGTTGCAGGGCTGCACCTAAAACAGGCTGGATTGGCGCCCTTGAGGACCGGAGTTGGTGACCCCTGCTCTGGATGAACTGCAGATAACTACAGCTGAGGTGGGAGAGTCTGTCCATAGGACAACAATCAGTCGTGCACTGCACAAATCTGGCCTTTATGGAAGAGTGGCAAGAAGAAAGCCATTTCTCAAAGATATCCATAAAAAGTCTCGTTTAAAGTTTGCCACAAGCCACCTGGGAGACACACCAAACATGTGGAAGAAGGTGCTCTGGTCAGATGAAACCAAAATCGAACTTTTTGGCCACAATGCAAAATGATATGTTTGGCGTAAAAGCAACACAGCTCATCACCCTGAACACACCATCCCCACTGTCAAACATGGTGGTGGCAGCATCATGGTTTGGGCCTGCTTTTCTTCAGCAGGGACAGGGAAGATGGCTAAAATTGATGGGAAGATGGATGGAGACAAATACAGGACCATTCTGGAAGAACACCTGTTGGAGTCTGCAAAAGACCTGAGACTGGGACTGAGATTTATCTTCCAACAGGACAATGATCCAAAACATAAAGCCAAATCTACAATGGAATGGTTCACAAATAGACGTATCCAGGTGTTAGAATGGCCAAGTCAAAGTCCAGACCTGAATCCAATCGAGAATCTGTGGAAAGAGCTGAAGACTGCTGTTCACAAACGCTCTCCATCCAACCTCACTGAGCTCGAGCTGTTTTGCAAGGAAGAATGGGCAAGAATTCCAGTCTCTCGATGTGCAAAACTGATAGAGACATACCCCAAGCGACTTGCAGCTGTAATTGCAGCAAAAGGTGGCGCTACAAAGTATTAGCGCAAGGGGGCCGAATAATATTGCACGCCCCACTTTTCAGTTTTTTATCTGTTAAAAAAGTTTAAATTATCCAATAAATTTCGTTCCACTTCACGATTGTGTCCCACTTGTTGATTCTTGACAAAAAATTAAACTTTTATATCTTTATGTTTGAAGCCTGAAATGTCGCGAAATGTTGAAAGGTTCAAGGGGGCCGAATACTTTCGCAAGGCACTGTATGTGTGGCGGGACAGACCATTCGTTTTAGTTTGTCGTTTTCAGGAGACAAGATTTCAATAACGTCACAGGCATTTTTTAACAAACTCCACTTCATTGTATGGCTTTTTAGCCCGTGCAATGTTCCAAGCCAGTTGAAACAATGCAAGCGTGACAGTCTCTGAGTGCTTCGTAATTTTTTTGAAAAACTGTACCTATTTTTCTGCCTGACTTTTCAAAGTGTCCAAACTTGTGCTTGCGAAATTCAGTCCCTTTTGGAAAGTCCTTATCGATATTGGCATGAAGTGAGCTGAAGTGGCGCTGAACATTTGAAGCTTTTAAATGCGCTAATGACGTCCGACATATCAGGCAGAATGGCTTGCCATTGCGTTCAACAAAAAACAACTTTAACTCTGTTAAAAACGTCCTGTGTTCATCCTCATATATTCGTTTAGCTGTGCATTTTTTCCTTGCCATTCTTAGAGCGAAACTGACACTCCTCAAATGGGTTTGTCCCTCCTCCTTTGCGGGATTTCACCTCACGCGCATGCGCGTTTGACCAAAATACCATATTGAACTCAAGCGAAGCTAATACGCACAAAAAATAAACACAAATGTTGATATGAACGTAAAAGAGCCGCATGGAACCAGCCAAAGAGCCGCATGCGGCTCGTGAGCCGCGGGTTGGCCACCCCTGGCTTAGTGCCTTCGTATCTCGTCAACCTAGTTGTACCTTACGTTCCGTCTCGAAATCTTCGTTCGCAAAACGCTAGACTTTTAGTGACCCAGAGGGCCAAAAAGACGTCCGCAGGGTCTACAGCAGTGGTTCATAACCTGGATTCGATCAAACCCTAGGGGTTCGGTGAGTCGGTCTCAGGAGTTCGGCAGAGCCTCCACTGCGGAGGTCCGAACACACCTGATTTATCGTGTAGATTCATGATAACGCATATCTGAACTAGTCTCGCAAAGGCACACTGATTGGCAGGTATGTAGTTTGTAGTTTGTTGAGCACATGCATTGTGTTGGTTTTGTTCTTTGAACAAGTTGATGATCATGCATGGCATATTTTGTGCGCCAGTAAAAACATATATTTTTTAATTTTTCACTTAAGAGGGGTTCGGTGAATGCGCATATGAAACTGGTGGGGTTCGGTACCCCCAACAAGGTTAAGAACCACTGGTCTAGAGCCTAGGTGTCAAAGTCAAGGCCCAGGGGCCAGACATGACGGCAGGATCCTCGAGGGTGCATGGGTGTTCGCTTAACCAGTCCACATGTGTTTTGTGGACCTGGAGAAGGCGTTTGACCGTGTCCCCCGAGACGTTGTGTGGGGGGTGCTTTGGGAGTACGGGTTGCCGAGCCCACTGATAAGAGCAGTTCGGTCCCTTTATCATCGATGCCAGAGTTTGGTCCGCATTTCTGGCAGTAAGTCAGATTCGTGTCCAGTGAGGGTTGGATTCCGCCAAGACTGCACTTTGTCACAATTTAATTTGTCTTCACGGGGCACATAAAAGGATGATTGGCGACAAAGACATGACACCTTCTTGCTTCATTACTGATGTAAGATAGGACCACTTGAGAGTCAGTCCAGAAAAACTCTCCATCAATCTTCATCCCAAGCTTGTTTCTTAGCATGACATTCGATCTCGCAGCGACCACCGCTGCTGAGAGTTCGAGTCTTGGAATGCTGAAAGTTTCGTGGGTGCAACTCTGGCCTTTGCCATCACGAGACTGCAGTAGACTTTGCCATCTTTGTTTTTGCTTCTCAGATATGAACAGGAGCCATAGCCCTGGTTGCTTGCGTCCGTAAAGTGATGGAGTTCTCTCGTAACAGTTTTACCAAAGTCTCGTGGTTGGTAACATCTTGGTATGGAAACTTCCTTCAGGCTTTGGAGACCCTCTTTCCATTCCTCCCAGCGTGGGCTTAAGTCTTCAGGAAGTGGGTCATCCCATGCGATGCCTCTGCGACAGAGTTCCTGAAGTATGCATTTTCCAGTTAGGATGAATGGTGCCACAAATCCAACTGGATCGTACAGGGAAGCGATGACTGATAGGATCCTGCGGCGCGTGGAGGATTTCATCTGTAGGTTCACATCAAAGTTGAAGTTCTCATTTTCGAGTGACCACTGACTTCCGAGTGCACGTTCTGCTGGTGCGGCATGTAGATCGACGTTGAGGGGTTCGGATGTCACTGCTGTTTATGCTGTGTCCACAGAGTCCAGAACCTTTCTGTCATTTGAGTTGAACTTGTGGAAACGCAGACCTCCTCTCTTGCACAACTCTTGTGCATCAGCGATCAGCTCTTTGGCTTCTTCTATGGTGGGGACACTGATGACGTAGAAGTTCTTTTCGATGAAGGGTGAGGCCGTTGGATAATCATCTTTGTGTTGGTGAGCCAGGTACTCTAGGCCGAAGTTGGCACATCCGGGTGACGAAGCGGCGCCGAATAGGTGGACAGCCATGCGATACTCTTGAGGCTCCTTTTCCAAATCTCCACCCTCCCACCAGAGAAACCGTAAGTAGTCCCGTAGTTCAGGAGACACGTAGAACTGATGGAACATCTTCTCGATGTCACAGATGATGGCTAAGGGGTTCCTTCCTGAAGCGACAGAGTACTCCGAGGAGGGGATTGATCAGGTCAGGTCCCGTGAGCAACGTATCATTCAATGAGACTCCACGAAACTTTGCTGAACAGTCGAAGACGACCCTTAGCTTCTCGGGCTTCTTGGGGTGGAACACACCATGGTGTGGTATGTATCATTCGGTCTGCTCTTCTCCCGTTGTTGGGGCTGGCTCTGCATCACCTTTCTTGATAATTTCCTCCATGAAGGACTTGTACTGAACATAATACTGCTTGTTATTCTTTAGCTTTTTCTTCAAGTACTGCAGTCGGATTTCTGCCAACTTCTTATTGTTTGGCAGAGGAGGGTCTGTGCTCTTGAAGGGGAGGGGCATTTCGTAGTGTCCATCTTCCCTTTGAATAATGTTGTCACTCAGCAGCTGGATGAAGCGAACATCAACTTGTGACACATACTTGTCTTTGTCTGCATACTTCCTCTCGTTAAAGTCCAACTCCAACACCTTCAGCACGTCAATGGCTGACGGTGCTGGCATATCTTTTACTGCAACTCTATTGTCCATTAAACTACATGGACTAATCTTGCCTGAGTGCTGATTGAAGAATGAATTCTGATGACCAGTAGATGGCGGTCTTCTACCACAAGAAGGGAGGACGGCAGATTCATGCAGAAGTCTTTGGAAGTTTTTGCTCCACACACGACCTGCTCATCCGGCCGGTGCTGACCGGGTCCCTCGCCTTGGCCTCGCAGCCGCGACCCCTGTGGGTGGTCCGCTCCCTCGTGCTCGTCGGAACCAACAACCTTCGCCGTGCCAGCCCCATGGTGACCATCTGCAAGTACCCCGACTGGGTGCCAAGGACGCTGCTCACACGTTTGCCTGTTTTGTGATGTTTTACCAATTCACGACCACGGTCCATTGGGTGCCGTTGAACTTGACTGCCCTTACACCTGTTTATGGACCCCGTGGAGGCTATTTTGAGTGTTTTGGGGTGTTCTTTGGTATTGAGGGGGGCTGGTTGGCCGCTGTTACTTCTTTCCTTTGTCTTGTTGCTTTGCTTTGATGACTTAACTTTCGCACTTTACTGGCTTTCTTTGTGGCGCCGTTGTGTGGTATGAATACTGCTGGGGCCTGAATTTCCCCACCCCCGGGATCAATAAAGTTTCAATCAATCAACCAATCAATCAATCAATCAATCAAGCAAGCAATCAATCAATCAATCAAGCAATCAATCAATCAATCAATGTATGCATTTACCGAAGAGGAGCTGCTGGAAATATGTGATTTTCTCAATATACCTGGAAATGTGAACGGTGGATTTTAGCCACTTGACAGAAGATCAGAAACAGGTAGCCAGGGAGCTGCTAAAGTAAGAATGCCACTCCTCAAGGTCAGACAGTGACATTGGCTGTATTGACAGATTGCAAATGACCATCTCGCTCAAAGATCCTAAACCAGTCAAAGGTACGCTGGGGCCCCAGCCACTGTTCCAGGAGATGAAGGTCTCCCTCCACGACCTGATAGCACAGGGCTGGGTGAGGGAGTCTAATTATTCATACTTGTCACCTGTTGTGTGTGTTAGAAAAAAAGATGGCACCCTACGATTGTCCATTGTGTATAGATTATGGAGACTTATTTAAAAAAGATGCCTCCTGACCGTCAGCCAATCCCTCGAGTTCAAGACATCATGGACAGCTTAGGTGGTAACTCCTGGTTCTCCATCCTCGACCAGGGAAAAGCTTGCCATCAGAGATTTATGTCTGAAGAAAGTAGACCAGTGACAGTTTTTGATATCCCACGGGGACTTTATGAGTGGATTTATTTTTTATTTATAGTGGATCATATATGCCCCTGTAAGTCTTGAAGTGCCTCAGAGAATTTGGCATCAAGCTCAAATCAAGTGTGATCTCTTCTAATTTGAGGTTTGTCTGTATAGTCTCTGCAGATGGTAGTAGGGTTAATCTAGTAGATTTGGAAGCTGTCCGCTTCTTGAAAGACATCAAACCAAACACTGTAGGTCAGCAAAGGAAAATTCTTGGTCTACTCACTTACTACAGACAACATATCGAAGATTTTGCCAGAAAGGTTAGTTGTCTGTATGACCTTCTGAAAGCAGAACCGAGTAGTAACAATAGAAAAGCAGACAAAACAAAGTGAGAGAACGCTACTGATGTCGTGCCTTCACATAAACCTATTATGTGGACCGACCAGCACTAGCACATATTCGAATAGTTAATTGTCTACTCCACCCGCCAGTATTAGGTTTCCCAGATTTCACTCAACCATTCATTTTACACTGATGCTTCACATCAAGCGTTAGGTGCATGTTGTGTCAGGGGCAGAGGCCAGTAAGCTCCAGTCCTCGAGGACCGGTGTCCTGCATCTTTTCTCTGTCTCACTGTTGCAACACACCTGAGTCAAATAAACAGGAGTGTTATCCAGCTTCTGCAGACCTTGCTAATTATTTTGAGTCAGGTGTGTTGCAACAGGGAGACATTGAAAATATGCCATCGAGGAACAGAGTTGCCTACCCATGCCTTAGAGTGACTGCTTATGACTCTCGCACATCAAGAGCAGCTGGGAACTATCACCATCGTGCAAGAATGCTGGAATCTTTAGCACTAAAATAATAATAATAATAATAATTCATTAAATTTGTATAGCGCTTTTCAAAAACCCAAAGATGCTTACAGGGAACAAGGCAAAGACATACATGAGCGGAGGGGGAGGGGGACGGGGAAGAGACAATGGGATAAACTTAAGAAGAGGAAACCAGTTATGGGTAGGGGAGGTCATGAGAAGAGGTACGTTTTTAGACGGGACTTAAATTTGGGGAGTGTGGGTGAGTCACAGACAGACTATGGGAGAGAGTTCCAGAATCAGGGTGATGTGCAGGAGAAGGCTCTGTCACCGAAGGATTTGAGTTTAGATTTTGGGACTGTCAGACGTGAAGTATTGGAGGATCGGAAGGGACGGTTGGGGCAGTAGGGGACAAGGAGGTCGGATAGGTAAGTGGGAGCCAGGTGGTGAAGGGCTTTGAAGGTGAGGAGGAGTATCTTGAAGATGATACGCTCCTTAATAGGGAGCCAGTGAAGAGAGTGGAGAACAGGAGTGACGTGTTCACGGGACGGGGTGTGGGTAAGGTCAAAGTCAAAGTCAGCTTTATTGTCAATCCTTCATATGTCAAGACACACAAATAAACCGAAATTCCGTTTCCTCTATCCCACGGTGACGAGACATACAAGTAGACGACACAAAATAAAAACAAGAAGGCACAAACAATAAATAATAAATAAAAAATAATAAATAAATAAAATGAGCGATGAATTAATAATAAACCAAGGAGGCGGGCAGCAGAGTTTTGGACGAGTTGAAGTCTATGGAGTGAGTGAGCAGTGATTCCAGTGAGAAGGGAGTTGCAGTAGTCAAGCCAGGATGAGATGAAGGCGTGGATGAGGGATTCAGCGGCAGGGAGAGAGAGGCAGTGCCGGATTTTGGCGATGCGTCGGAGGTGGAAGTAGGAGGTCTTAACAACTGAGCTAACATGAGGGTGGAAGGACAGTGTGGGCTCAAAAATAACGCCAAGGTTGCGTGCCAGAGGGGAGGGAGTGATGTTTGAGGAGTCAATGGTGAGTGTGATGGATCCAGTTTTATTAAGGGAGGATTTAGTGCCTATGAGGAGGAGCTCTGTTTTGTCACTGTTGAGTTTGAGAAAGTTGTGGGTCAGCCATGTTTTTATTGTAGAGATGCAGGTTTCAAAGTGGGTGAGGGAAGGGTTACGGGTTGGTGTGGTACGTATATAGATCTGGGTGTCATCAGCGTAGCAGTGGAAGTCCAGATTGAGTTTGCGGATGACATTATCAAGGGGAAAGAGGTAACAGATGAAAAGGAGGGGCCAAGAACTGAGCCTTGGGGGACCCCTTGTGTAACTGGGGAGAGGATGGATATGTGACCGGAAAGAGAGATGAACTGGTTTCTGTTGGCGAGATAGGAGGTGAGCCAGTTGAGTGCAGTGCCCTCAACACCTAGTTGGCGCAGCCTTTGGAGGAGGATGGAATGGTTTACAGTGTCAAAGGCTGCGCTAAGGTCAAGTAGTAGTAGGATGTTGACGGCACCAGAGTCTGCAGAAATGAGGAGATCCTTGGTGACTTTAACAAGAGCTGTTTCGGTGCTGTGAAGTGGGCGGAATCCGGACTGGAAGGGTTCATAGAGGTTGTTGGACTGGAGATGGGTGTGGAGTTGGGCGGAGACAATGCGTTCAAGGGTTTTGGAAAGGAATGAAAGGTTGGAGATGGGATGGTAGTTGGAGAGGTTGAGTGGGTCCAAGGTGGGCTTTTTGAGGACAGGGGT
The DNA here is from genome assembly GCF_901709675.1 of Syngnathus acus. Taxonomy (NCBI): domain Eukaryota; kingdom Metazoa; phylum Chordata; class Actinopteri; order Syngnathiformes; family Syngnathidae; genus Syngnathus; species Syngnathus acus. The sequence goes on along the minus strand of NC_051087.1, from coordinate 18,335,644 downwards.
GATGGCTGCAAATTTATAGACAGTGGGAAAGTGGCCAAGGGATAGAGACTGATTAAAAAGGGTGGTGAGGTGAGGGAGGAAGACAGGGAGGCAGGCCTTAGTTAAGGTAATTGGAAGGGGGTCGAGAGAGCAGGTGGTTGTCTTGGATGCGGTGATGATGTCTAGGATGGTGGAGGAGTCAACAAGGGAGAAGGCAGTGAGAGAGGGGAAGGGCGGGAGGTCAGGAAGGGGGGGCAGGAGAGCAGGGGAGGTGGGGGAGGAGGAGTTATTGATGGTTGGTGTCGGTCAGAGAACTGTTGATTTGGGCGATTTTGTTGTTAAAGTTGACAAGGAAGCAGTTACAGAGGGCGGGTGAGGAGGGTGGATTGGTGGCCGGTGGCTGGAGCAATTTGTTGACGGTGGAGAACAGTATGCGGGGGTTCCGGTTGGTGTTATTAATGAGAGATGAGAAGTAAGCAGATTTGGCAGCAAGAAGAGCATCACGATAGGAGGAGATGTGTTCTTTGAAGGTTTCAGCATGGACGGTGAGGCGGTGAGACCTGGAAGGGCGTGATTGGGAGGAACGGCCCCCCCGATCTGAACCCGAGCGGTGTTCTATTATTGGACTTCTGTGCTTGACACGGATTTTCTATAATGAACACCATGTTCAAGCATAAGGGTGTCCATGTGTGCACTTGGCACCAGGACACCATAGGCTGCAGTTCGATGATCGACTTTGTTGTCGTCTCATCGGATTTGCGGCCGCATGTTTTGGACACTCGGGTGAAGAGAGGGGCGGAGCTGTCAACTGATCACCACCTTGTGGTGGGTTGGCTCCGATGGTGAGGGAAGATGCCGGTCCGACCCGGCAGACCCAAACGCTCTGTGAGGGTCTGCTGGGAACGTCTGGCAGAATCCCCTGTCAGGAAGAGCTTCAAATCCCACCTCCAGCAGAGCTTTTCCTACATCCCGGGGGAGGCGGGGGACATTGAGTCCGAGTGGACCATGTTCCGCGCCTCCATTGATGAGACAGCCGACCGGAGCTGTGGCCCTAAGGTCGTTGGTGCCTGTCGTGGCGGCAATCCCCGAACCCGCTGGTGGACACCGGCGATAAGGGATGCCGTCAAGCTGAAGAAGGAGTCCTATCAGGCCGTTTTGGCTGCAGCTGACAGGTACCAGATGGCCAAGCGGAACGCGGCTTCGGCGGTTGCTGAGGCAAAAACCCGGGCGTGGGAGGAGTTTGGCGAGGCCATGGAGAATGACTTCCAGAAGGCTTCGAGGAAATTCTGGTCCACCATCTGGCGTCTCAGCAGGGGGAAGCAGTGCACCGTCAACACTGTTTACAGTGGGGGTGGCGTGCTGCTGACCTTGACTCGGGACGTCGTGAGTCGGTGGGGAGAATACTTCGAAGACCTCCTCAATTCCACCTACACGCATTGTGGAAGCAGGGCCTGGAGACTCTGAGGCGGAATCTCCGATCTCTGGGGTCAAAGTCACTGAGGTAGTTAAAAAACTGCTCGGTGGCAAGGCCCCGGGGGTGGATGAGATCCGCCCGGAGTTCTTAAAGGCTCTGGATGTTGTGGGGCTGTCATGGCTGACACGCCTCTACAACATTGAGTGGACGTCGGGGACGGTGCCTCTGGATTGGCAGACTGGGGTGGTGGTTCCCCTCTTTAAGAAGGGGGACCAGAGGGTGTGTTCCAATTACAGGGGAATCACACTCCTCAGGCTCCCTGGTAAGGTCTTTTCAGGGGTGCTGGAGAGGAGGGTCCGTCGGGAGGTCGAACCTCGGATTCAGGCGGAGCAGTGTGGCTTTCGTCCTGGCCGTGGAACAGTGGACCAGCTATACACCTTCGACAGGCTCCTCGAGGGTGCATGGGAGTTCGCCCAACCAGTCCACATGTGTTTTGTGGACTTGGAGAAGGCGTTCGACCGTGTCCCTCGGGAGGTTCTGTGGAGGGTGCTTCGGGAGTACGGGGTGCCGAGCCAACTGATAAGGGCGGTTCGGTCCCTGTATCACCGATGCCAGAGTTTGGTCCGCATTTCCGGCAGTAAGTCGGATTCGTTCGCAGTGAGGGTTGGACTCCGCCAAGGCTGCCCTTTGTCACAGATTCTGTTCCTAATTTTTTATAGACAGACTTTCTAGGTGCAGCCGAGGCGTTGAGGGGGTCCGGTTTAGGGACCTCAGCATCGCGTCTCTGCTTTTTGCAGACGACGTGGTGCTGTTGGCTTCTTAAGGCCGTGATCTCCAGCTCTCACTGGAGCGGTTCGCAGCCGAGTGTGAAGCGGTCGGGATGAGGGTCAGAACCTCCAAATCCGAGTCCATGGCCCTCGGTCGGAAAAGGGTGGAATGCCCTCTCCGGATCGGGGATGAGATCCTGCCCCAAGTGGAGGAGTTCAAGTATCTTGGGGTCTTGTTCACGAGTGAGGGCAGGATGGAGCGCGAGATCGACAAGCGCATCGGTGCAGCGTCGGCAGTAATGCGGACTCTGTACCGATCCGTCGTGGTAAAGAGAGAGCTGAGCCAAAAGGCAAAGCTCTCGATTTACCGATTGATCTATGCTCCTACCCTCACCTATGCTCACGAGCTATGGGTCGTGACCGAAAGAACGAGATCCAGGATACAAGCGGCCGAAATGAGTTTCCTCCGCAGGGTGTCCGGGCTCTCCCTTAGAGATAAGGTGAGAAGCTCGGTCATCCGGGAGAGACTCGGAGTAGAGCCGCTGCTCCTCCACGTTAAGAGGAGCCAGATGAGGTGGCTCGGGCATCTCATCAGGATGCCTCCTGGACGCCTCCCTGGGGAGGTGTTCCGGGCATGTTCCACCGGTAGGAGACCCCGGGGACGACACAGGACGCGCTGGAGAGACTATGTCTCTCAGTTGGCCTGGGAACACCTTGGGATCTCCCGGGATGAGCTGGATGAAGTGGCTGGGGAGAGGGAAGCCTGGGAGTCCCTCCTAAAGCTGCTGCCCCCGCGACCCGACCCCGGATAAGCGGAAGAAGATGGATGTATGGATGTATGGATGTATGGATGTATGGATGTATGGATGTATGGATGGATGGATGGATGGATGGCGTCTCTAGCGGGGTTTTATTTTGAAGTGTAAGAAGAGAAAACCTATGAAAATGAACTGCCCTTCAAAATAGTTCATTGGCCTCAGAATGAGCGTGTTCATAAAAACGTTCATGTAGCAAAAATGAGCTACATCCAGTTTGTTTGTCCAAAATATACGGATGTCAGGTTAACTCTTCTTAGACTTCAATATAAAAGGCGATAAACACTGCAAACAAGGCTTAATTAGGCGCAAGAAAAATGAACACTCTTTACATTGCCTTAATTTCCGCATTTAATTATTTTATTGCTTCTACAACGTACTCCTTGCAATGTGCTCACATACCCACCATTGCCTTTTTGTGCAGTTGATGAATTTTCCGACTGTGTGAGTGGTCTTTTCACGCACCACGGGTCGACTGCAGAACGTGAGCGAGAATAAAATAAAATGTATCTAGTTTCTGAAAATGGAAATTTACAAACAGAAAAGTGTCAGCCGGCTCGTGGCTCAGTCAGGAGGCTCAACCCAGACTGCATCAAACGCTCAGAGGTCGGCTTGTTGGAAGGATTGGGAGCACCATACTTCATACATCAAGGAGGCCGACCCTTCAGTTGAGTGTGGTCGTTATTAGCACCTGCTTTATTGGATAGGCAGCGTGGACTTCAGATGAAATGAAAGTCAAATGATCCCTTATCAATTTCAATTGAGTATACTATAACAACGTGTGAACAATTTATCTTACATAAAGCCTCTCGGAAAGCGTTGTGTTTGTGTATGTTAGTGACAAGTGATAGGTAATAGACAGATGTGACAAGGAACTTCAGCTGCAGAGAGGCTGCTCATTTTTCTTAAATCAGACAAGGAGAGGCTAATCCTGGAGATTGTTCAAGTAGTCATAAGTGAAAATGTCCATTTAAATGTTGGTGCCAATTGATAGCTGATGTGTCAAATCAAGCCCAAAAAGTGGGCATCACTAAGTGTACCGACCTTCTGTTTGAAAATACCGTTAAATCTCTTGAGGGTATTTTCATTGGGAGGAATTGTAGAACTAACATCATTTTTAAAGACAGTTCTATCCAATGTTCCCTCTAATTTTTCAAGTGTCTGTGCAAACACACACGCTCCCTGTGCACACTGTGGACCATTGTGTGCAACACCAGATTAAATAAATAAATGAATGACTGAACAAACAAACAAACAAACAAACAAACAAACAAACAAATAAATAAATAAATAAATAAATAAATAAATAAATAAATAAATAAATAAATAAAATAAATAAAAATATTGCCAACGAGAACTTTAACACACTCAGGGTCGGAATTTGTTTTGTGTGACAGCTCGTTCCTTTTCTGTCGGTCTTTTGCGCTCTCCCACAATAATGTACCGACCCCCTGTCCCATCTTGAGTCTTTGTACAATTCCAACAGCTTTCAAATGTCATTTCTGCTAAATGTGACGCTTGAGGTAGCCAAACTTCCATTCAGTCCATATTTTTCCCTCCGTAAACCCGCCCGCCACTTTGGCTTCACTGCATGTTTTGCATAGTAGACCATTCTCACTCAAAAAAGAGAAAATCACACCCAGCTTCACCGTTTGTTCTTTTATTTGCACACACTCCGACAACCATTCCATCTTAAAAGAACCGCGGCATCTCTTATTTACAGTACTTTGGCTTGACGAGTGGATGCGTCGCTGCTCGTTCGTTTTGCCATGATAAGGGGTTAGCTAACTTAGCATTTGCATCTCTTGACTACGCCGCAGTGTTGTTAGCTAGCAAACCTGCACGGGACGGATGGGTAGGACACATTTTCAGGCACTGTCAATGCTATGATTGGCTATGTAGCGTAAGTGAACCATATAACATTGGCTGGTCAATCACTGATTTGCACTATAGAAAGGCACAGAAAGAAAGTCATTGGTCCACTTAATTAGATTAGATTACGTCTAACATTAGATACTGAGCAATTAGTGTATGCTGAATTTAATTTTGTGTGCAGCATGGAGTTTCTTGTGCGCAGAGACTTCGCGAGCAGTGCGCAATTGCGCAGCTGCGCAGCTTAGAGGGAACACTGGTTCTATCACATAAGGGACGATGATGGCTCGCGTTACCCTTCCTTTAAGTTGGCATCATTTAAGTCAACTCGCTGCTCTTGTTTGATTGCCCTGCTGAAATGCATGCTTGAGGGAAAAATGTAATCTTATCAGAATACAGTTATAATATTATATTTTGGTGTCACGAGGAAAAAAATAAGTTGCCATGTTGCCAGAATAATATTTATAACACAGATATTTCAGATATTTGCTTTCTGTGCAGATCAGGAAAGAAAAAAAAAATCACATACCCCATTGAATAATCTAGGAGAACCAATACATTTTACATTATTTTATATTATGTTCCACCAGTAAGGCTTCAGTGCAAATGTGTTCCGCAAAATATAAGATACAGTAAGTATACTAGATCTTTAAGTTTGAATTCCTAAGGCTTCAGAGGCTGTGGATGGGGCAGATATGGACCAAAGGCCCTCCTTTTGCCATATGTGCTGCGAGTCAATCCTTGAGGTCAGTGGATCAGGAAAAGGTATGAGCACGACAATCTTTGGTGCTCATTTGAGAACCGTACAATTTGTGCATTTTTGTGCACCCTTGACTAAAACACTAAATATCGGTTTGAAGTTTTATTTTTTTGTAAGGTTGCTTGGGTGGTGCCTGCGAGGATTGAGCTTGCAAGTACATGAAAAACTTATTGGCTTCATCTGTTTGATCATCTGTCAATGATTGGGTTTTTCTCCTATTGCAGTTGTTTCTTTTTAATTTAACTTCTCCTTTAGCTACATTATCAAAAGCATGGTTTAGTTAGCAACAGTTTAAAACATTAGTCAGCATCTTGTTTTTTCTCACTTTGGGAACATCTGAAAGCATCTCTTCCCTTCACTACCTAATTATTTCATTTGCTGCTTTTACCAAGCACTTTTTTAAAACATGTTTAAACCTGAGAACTCTGAAGAGTTTATGAAGAGCTGAATAAGAAAACCCTTGAACCCTTATTTACTGAAAGATGAACTGTTGTATTTTGTACCCTGGTGTGGGGTGCCACATTAGATATGTTTCTGACAGAAAGTTGCTGCATTAATCCCAAAGAAGTCAAGCATAGTACATTCCCAGATATTTTTACCTGTTGGTACATGAGTGAAGCGATGGAGATCCTGAAAGCAGAATGAAAAAAAGATACTGAGAAAAACAGTGGTACATTCTATCAACATGTTTTGCTGTCAAATATCCATTAAAAAACATGGCCAATGTTCTTTCGTTTGTTTGTTTGTCGCGCCCGTCCGTCCGTCTGTTCCGTCCGTCCATCTGTCCGTCCGTCCAAGACCACCCACCCACCAACAACCGCTTTGCAGTCGGCTGTGAACCTCTCCAGTTGGAGATCACAGCTTGAAGAAGCCAAAAGTATCAATTCATCTACAAATAGCAGAGATGCAATACTGAGGCCACCAAAACCGGAACCCTTAAATGCCATGGCGGCGCCTAGAAATTCTGACCAAACTCTGGCAACAGTGGTACACAGTGATAAGCTGTCCTTATCAAGGTGTTCGGTACTCCGTACTCCCAAAGGACCACAATATAACTCCCCGAGGTGCACAGTCAAACGCCTTCTCCAAATATATAAAACAAATGTAGATTTGTTGGGCGACCTCCCATGCACACTTGAGGACCCTGCTGAGGTTGTAGAGATGGTCCACTGTTCCATAGCTGCTACAAACACCACATTGATCATCCTGAATTTGAGATTTGACCAACCGATAAACCTCTCCAGCACCTCTCAATAGAGGCTGAGGAGTGTGATTCCTCTGTAGTTGGAACACACACTTTAGTCCCCATTCTTACACTGGGGGACTACTACCACGGTCTGCCAATCTGAACCCGATGTCCACAAGATGTAATGGTGTGTCACCTAGCCCCACAACATCCGCAGCCTTTAGGAACTCCCAGCGGATCTCATCCACCCCCGGAGCTTTTCCACAAAGGAGATTAACCACAGGTAGGGAGAGCCCACTGGAGATTGGAGAGCCCACCTCAGAGTCTACACCCTTTGCGTCCTCTAGGGAAGGTGTGTTGGTGGCAGTGAAGAGGTCCTCTCGCCACCGACTCACAACATGCCGAGTCAAGGTCAGCAACACCCCATCTCTACTATATTCAGTGTTAATGGAGCACTGCTTTACCCTCCTGAGATGCTGGATGGTAGACCAGAACTTCCTTGAAGCTGTCTGGAAGTTTTTTTCCATGGCCTCGTCAAAATTCTTCCACGCCCCACCCCCAAAGGTGCATTCTGCTTGGCCAGCCGGTATCTGTCAACTGCCTCTGTAGTCTATTCATCCGCTTTATCCCACAAGCCAAACCTCTTTCTTTATTTATTCTATTCTTTATTTCGGTTTCATACTGTGGTATCTTAGATCTTGGTATATTTGAAATAGTGCACTGTTGATGATTTTTCCGAGGTTTGTATATGAGAGAATGGTCTGATACAGCGACGTGGATGACTCCTGATATGCTATATTTTGCGGGTTGATCGGTGAAGAGGAGATCAAGAATAGAGCTGCAATTGTGACATATTCTAGTTGGTTCTTTTATCAGTCCTAATTTTTCTGCCATGCTTTTTAGAGGTTTGGATGATTTTCTTTGTAGTCTAAATTCAAGTCGCCAATTATAATATATTCCTTTGTTTTTATATTTTTTATAATATTGGATAGATTTTTAATATAATCTGTGGGGTTTGTGTTTGGCGGCCTGTAACTGGCAATAACTGTGATTGCATGTTGGTTGGTAAAGCTGATGACCAGTTGCATTGTTTCAGTTTCTGTTGTGATTGTGGTTACTGTGTGTGCATATAGTTTATTTACTAGTAATAGAATACCACCACCAGGTTTATTTGCCGGTCTCTTCTGTGTAGTTGATAATTGTCTATGGAGATAAACGAGTCTGGTGTGATAGGAGAAAGCCACGATTCTGTAATGATGAGAAGATGTGGTTTGCCTTGTTCAGTGAGTATTTTTATTTCATCAAGCTTTGATGTGATGCTTCTTGCATTGAGGTGGCATATTTTAAAACCTTTAATATTGTTTAATTGGGATATGGTTTGAATCTGTTTTATGTGGTACTTATTTTTCCGTTTAGTCATTTGTACGTTATTATGGGTGCTAGATTGGGTGCCGGCATCTGTTTGACTGGAATAAGATTGCGTGATGGGCTGGGAGCGAGCTCCAGAGGCATGTAGTTTTGGGCTAGGGTTTAGTGGGATATTTATGAGGTTATTATGATTGGTTAATTGTGCCTGAGATCGATAGCCGGTGGTGGATACTCTAAAAGAAGTGTGGATATGATTTTTTTGCAGTGGGAAGGTAGTGTGTGACAGTGGTGTGGTTTTTCCTTTGGTGAAGGTGGGGGGGTGGAGTAAAGGGGCCAGGTGTGAGGACTAGCGTGTGGGGGAGCGGGGGGGATCTTGGTTAGTCCGAGGTCTGAGGGGAGGTGAACTGTTGTTGTGAGGGAGAGAATGGATCGGACTATCCTCGCGTCACGACTCATGGAGCCAGTCCAGGGATTCCAGAGTGAGCTCCATGGAGAGGGAGAGCAGCCGTGCCCCCGCCTGGTTGAGGTGTAAACCGTCCCTTGCAAAAAGATTGTGCTGTTTCCAGAAGGTTGTGAAGTTATTGGTATAGGGCAGGGGTGTCAAACTCCTTTCCTCGGGGGCCGAATCCCTACATGTTTTCCAAGTTTCCCTTGTTAAACACACCTGATTCAAATGACCAGTTCGTCCTCACTTTCAGCAGGAGCCTGATTAATTGAATCAGGTGTGTTTAACGAGGGAAACTTGGAAAACATGTAGGGATTCGGCCCCTGAGGAAAGGATCTTGACACCCCTGGTATAGGGGATCTTGTTGGCGGTGCAATGGGCCTGGAGCCAGATGTGTAGATCACGGATCCGACTGAACTGGGTGTCGGTGAGTCGTGGAGATGGAAAGGGGCCGGAGATAATGAAGGCCTTACCAGTTGCAGAAACGGTGGAGATGAGTGTGCGAAAATGTTGTGTGAGCGTCTCTGACTGCTGGAGTTTGATGTCATTGGTCCCGATGTGTATGATGACAGTGGAGATCTGTGGACGGTGAGCTGTCAGTTGGGGGATGCGGGTGTTGATGTGGAGGACCTTGGCTCCGGAGAATGAGTGGGTCTCAGCTTTGGGGAGGGAAACGTGGCGCACCATTGAGGATCCAACCACCAGCACAGAGGGGACGCGCGTATGGGTGGGTGGACAGTTTGGTGCCGGCAGGGCTGCGGTCCTTGTCCTGTCAGAACGCTGGTGGCGCTGAGCGTGGTGTGGTGGGAGGGGTCGGGGAAGTGAGGGCTTGAAAAGGGGGTGACGGGGCGGGGGTGGGAGGAAAGGTGGTGGGTAGCGGGGGGTTGGGAGGAGAGCTGGTCGACAGTGAGCTGGCCAGTGGCGTGTTAAGGCATGTGGCAGAGAAGATGGTGGGTAGGGAGGGGTAGGGAGGAGAGCTGGTCTACAGTGAGCTGGCCAGTGGCTTGTTAGGGCACGCGGCAGAGAGGACGGTGGGTAGGGAGGAGAGCTGGCCTGCGTTGAAATGGCCAGGAGTGTGGCTGGAATGGTGATGGGTAGAAAAGGGTGGGGCGGGGGTTTTGGCATCGCCGTGTCTGCCTAGGAGGTGGGTTGTGGATGGTGGATGCTCTGCTGGTTGTCCTGCCGTCAGCGGGCCAGGTTTTGGGGAAGGCTACAGTAGGGGGGGCGGGGTTGGCGAGGGTGATGGAGGTTGATGAGGGGAAGGGGAGAGTACTCTCTGTACTTCCCAGGGGGGCTGTGGCAGGGGGTGTGGAAGGAGGGGGCGAAGAGGGAGGTGTGGGGGTAGGGGGGGCGAGGAGGGCCGGGCGGGTTTGAGGCGGATGGCAAAGGGGAGAAGGTGCCTGAAACAGCCCACAGCGACCAGTCTGTTCCAATAACTTCTCCCAGTTTGTGGGGGGAGCGGACCACTTAGGGTTGGGGGTGTAGTGAAAGGCTATTGGTGGTTTGAGGGTGGAGGAGAAGGAGCTTCTTGGCTTCTTGGCCCTGGGTGAGTGGAGACGAGCCTCCTTCTCAGATCTTTATCTGAGATTTTTCTCGGCCTGCCACTCCGGGCCTTAACTAGAACTGTGCCTGTGGTCTTCAATTTCCTCACTATGTTCCTCAAAGTGCAAACTGACAGCTAAAATCTTTGAGCTAGCTTTTTATAACCATCCCCTAAACCAGGGGTGGGCAAACTTTTTGACTTGCGGGCCGAATTGGGTTCTAAATTTTGACTGGGGGGGCCGAACCAGGAGCAGATGGATGTAGTGTTTGTGTGAAGTAATATAAATGACATGTAAAGGTCATTGCATAAAAGGTTTTGGCCTTTAGTAGGTAGTAAAGCATGGATATTCGAAAAAAAGGTTTTTGAAAACAAATGCATTTATTAACAGAAAAAAACAATATTTCACCAAAAAACTATTATCAGTGATTCTCATTAAATATGACACTGTTATTATGAATAACAGTTTGCATCACTTCAGTGGCTGCAGGTCACATTTATGAAAGATGTTTATAATTATGAGGCAAAATCACATAAAACGGCAAACATTCTGACAAAATACATCATCTTGAAGAATGAGTGAAAGAATACATCTAAATAAAGTCATAAAGACATCAAAACGGCAACACGGTGACGGATATCTGAAAATCAGAGCAGAGCTTTAACTCACAAACACCTGGTGACAGAGGTGAGGAAACGGGAAACACTTTCTTAAAATCGGCCTTGAAACGTTTAAAAGTTAACATTAGTCGCAAACAGGTGGTGCATCAATGTCCTTGAGCATCCTGCATTGTTTGAAAATGAGAATGGTCGCTAGTTTAAATCCATGCTATTTATAAATACATAATATAGTATATAAATTATTTTCATAATGCATTTTTTTTACAACAAACTCCCCTTCATTTTCAGTGGGAACAGTGTTGTTGGTCTCCCTTTTTTTGCTTGTGCATCATAGTCTAGAGTAAAATTTGTTGTGGCAATTCTTAGGATAGAGCCGAGGTGTCCCTTAACCTAGATCTGTGACTCTGTTGATGTTCACGTGGCTGAACGTCTGCTCATACACGCCGGTCGAGCCAAATTGTCCACTTTTTTTTTTAAACACTCGGCACTCAGTGTCCGCCTTTCTTTTCCTTGGGCCACTCATTTTAATGGAAGGATTCCAGAGGAAGGTTTGTGGGTGGCTTTAGCGTAAAACTGTATCTGAAAGCTCAGCGCGCGAATTACGAGAATGCTGACGTTACAGCCCACACTCGAAATTCGGCACTGATAGAAATAGAGCGCGGAGTGTGCCGGGTCCATACTACTTAGTACATACACGCACTTGTGAGAGTACACCGAGCTTTCTGACACTGCTTCTGTGAGTAAATGCGCGGGCGGGCGTTTCCCTATCTACTGGGGAAACGCAGTCATTGCAAGGATAATGACAAAAAAAAATGTTTAATAATACAATTTATTCAGGTTTGGCGGGCCGGATTAAACGGCCCCGTGGGCCGGATGTGGCCCACGTCTGCCCTAAACTATGACGTTGAACAATCTTTGTTTTCAGGTCATTTGTCAGTTGTTTTGAGGCTCCCATGTTGCCACTGTTCAGAGAAGATGCAAAGAGGAGAACAACGTGCAACTGGCCACCTTAAATACCCGTAACTTGAGTGTTTAGAGGCTGTTATTTCTGCAAAAGGAGGATCTACTAAATATTGATGTCATCTTTCTGTTGGGGTGCCAACATTTATGCACCTGCATACTTTTGTTCAAGTAATGATTGCACACTTTCTGTAAATTCTATAAACTTCATTTCACTTCTCAAATATCATTGTGTTTGTCTGCTATATGATATATTTAACTGAAATTGCTGATCCGAACAACCAATGATTTGTAAAGGAAAATCATGAAAATGATCAGGGGTGCCCAAACTTTTGCATACGACTGTATATCCACTTTAAATTATTCATGGTTCAATGTCATTGAGAGCACTAGAACTTCTAAAATTCCTGAATACTCTCAGGATAATATCTTATCGTTGCCATTAACAAGAAATGGCGAGTGGGGCTGCTCACAGCAGCTATTTCATACAAGAATAGACCAAGACATTCTGGATTACATCAGAATTGGTAAACAGTTCTCTTCATTATGCTGTTCACGATTTAAAATTATTAGATTAAAACAGACGCGACTGAACAATTGTCAATTGGTCGCCTCCCACATACCACAGTAACTCCTGATTGTGAGGTCAGGCCACTGAGCTTTGAGTGGCACAGTGTCATCAACATGTTACAACAGAGATTGACGATTGATTTTGTCATATGATCAGACCTGTTCCTGTATGTTTTAAACGCCCATGTGATGAGAGGAGCCGAACTGTTAACACATCACTTTGTAGTGGTAGGTGTTAAACACAGCAGACCCAAATCCATGATCCCATTGATTGCTAATGTTACCGTTCTCGAGTATTTATTCTGGGTAGGTTTCATTGGGCTGAAAGTGCCATGAGGAGGAAAGCTCTAAAACTGCATCGCGCATGCATAATTCTACTAAGGATTACTAAACAAAAATTGACTTTTTTCCCTTGAGTAGTTTTGAGGTACGCTTAACCTAATATAATACTACATTTGAACAATTAACTATGACAAACAATATCAGTACTTTTCTAACAACCAGAGATTCACAAGAACAGAACAGTTTCCCCACAGCAACATACAATGTAGCACCATAATGTGTAACGTTATACGCAGTTATCTGTGAACCAAAAGTAACAGACTGAAAAACCACGGGCTCAGAGAGTGGGCAAAAGGGATTGAAAATAGCCGGAGAGATGCAAGTTTACATTATGACCACAGCCATGGAGCCCTTGAGCTCAGCAATGAAAAGCCCACATACCCAACTCACCTCTTGAACTTTTCTGGGTACAATAGGGCACATTGATTGAATATAAAACATATGAAATGGTTAAGGTCTAAATGCCACTTATAAAATACATTTTAACGACTATGTTGTCACTTGGTATATTTCATCATGTAAGTGGGGGTAAATAATGTGTTGGCATCACCTTGAAATACCTCCATTCAGTGTACTGGTTCTGGTCACAATGTGTGATGATGACAGCTGAATTATCACCTCCTCTGGTCAGACACTGGTCATACTGCATCAGCTGGTTGGCTTCATTGATTCGGAACAGCTGCACACAGACATACAAAATCAGAGAGCAACAAAAAACTTTTCTTGAGCCACATTGACTGGGGCAACATGGCTCAGTGGTAAAGTGGTCGTCTGCCAACCCAGAGGTGGGGAATTCGATTCCCCAGCCCTTGTCATCATGTCGAAATGTCCTTGAGCAAGACACTGAACGTCTAGTTCATAGGTCGGCAACCCATGGCTCCGGAGCCACATGTGGCTCTTTCATCCTTCTGTTGTGGCTCCCTGTGACTTTGGAAAATAATGAGTATTCTATAAAAATTAAATTTTATTTTAGTTTGTTCATTTTAAAATATAATTGTGAATTTGAAGATTATGGTAAACTTGTAACATTAAAATTAAACGTTTTTAATATTTTTACCGCCCAAAATATGCGTCACATCCGCCGATGTGCGACATTCGAATTCCTGGCGTCCCTCACGTCTGGCAGCCGTCGTTTTTCCAGCACACTACCAGCGTGATAGCTATATATTAAGTGAAGTAGTCCTTTTTTTTAATTCAGGAGGACAACTGGCTGCACACTCCAGTACACGCGATGGGACAGAAGCAGACTGCGCATTTTTTTGGTTTGCATTGTTCGTTCAGTGCTGGTGGATAATATTTGGATAAGTTTGGATTTTTATCTCATAAATAAGAGGACAGGTGACTGCAGGCTGTTTGCATTTTTTGTTCAGTGGGTTGGGTAAGTTTGGATTTTTATTTCTTAAATACGAGGACTCAAATAGACACCGGGTATTTTATTTGAAATTAAGCATCAACCAAGTGTAAAATGCTTTTTGTTACATGCAGAAATAAAATTCTGTGTTCTCTGCAGCAGTTCGTTGATTTCATATTCATAAATGCATTAGTTTTTTGTACATAGCATAATATATACATGCATAATATATATAATGATGTAAAAATGGGTTGTGGCTCCGGGTGCTTTCTTTTCATTGGGGGGCGGTCCCAAATGGCTCTTTGAGTAAAAAAGGTTGCCGACCCCTGGTCTAGTTGATCCCGATTGTATGTCATCAGCAGGTGAACGAGGATGCAGTGTGAAGAGTTTTGAGTAACATATCTAGAAAAGCGTTCAGCCGATTTACCATTTACATCTGTACAACGATCCCTTGTTTATTGCTGATAATTGGTTCCAAGAACCCTCGCGAAAGGTGAAAATCTGCGATGTGGAGTCAATATTTTTACGATATCCACACAAGAACACTTTATTGTGTTCCTAAACACTTTTGAACATTTTAAAGTTAAAATGACTTTTAGAAACATTCTTAAGGGCTTCACTAAAACTCAAAGTCATAAAAAAAGTACCGTAAAGGTGTCACTGTTCCGCTCTGCTCTTGCCGTGCCGGCCAGTTTAATACTTTTTAAACATTTTCAAGTTAACCTGATTTTTAGAAACATTCCTTACGGCTTCACTTAAAATCAAATTCACAAAAAGACTACTGTTAACGTGTCACGGCTCCGCTCTGCTCTCCCCATGCTGGCGCTGGTCCGTGGGGGAGCACATATCGAATGCGGACCTGCGCGCGCTAATTAGTGCTGATCGCTGCCACCTGTGCCCATGTTATCGGCTGATTAGGCCCGCCAATCTGTGGTGGTTTGTCTGCCTTGATACACGTATGCTTGCCACCTGGTTCTGGTATCCCACCTGATTCCCGTTTACCGCAGTGTAGCGCGATGTCTGTTTCCTGATTCACTTTTTAGCAAAAGCCTGTTTTTATGATCTGCTTTGGACTCCGTTTGGCTCAACCTTGTGCCTGTCCCCGACCACGAGCATGCTATAACTGTCTGTTTCGATGACACATGACGCGCGCTCGCTGACCGGCTTGTTAGTTTGCCTAGACATCCTGGTCTGCCGGCATTCCAGCCCTCCTTGTCTCCTTTAAACTAAAGAAACGTTTCACCAAGATCTACCAAAACTTTGAGACATAAAGGTGTTTTACAGCCCAAGACCTACGAAAAGTCTCTGGAGCTCTACTCTAAACTCATCAGGAAGTCGGTCGGTCGGTCAGTCCGTCCAGTCCGCTCGTCCGTCCACCCATCCATCATCCTCAAGTATCCTCAATCATCCACATCATCCTCAATCATCCACATCATCATCCTCCCAACCCAACCACATTTGCTCATCCGCCCGTCGCCCCCCCCAACCGGCCGCCACACCCACCCACCTCTGTCCGTCCGTTCATTCATCCATCCATCATCATTATTGTCCATAAAGGATCGTATTTCTTAGACCATAAACATGCATCTGGATACCTCTTCATACAAATCCTGTCCTGTAGTTGTGCCATGCATAGGACGTAATGCCAAAAACTCTTCTGTTATGCTTAGGATGGAATCTACTCCACGATCGAAAATTGACAGCTGGGCAATGTCAGATGTGTCCGTGCTTTCATCCACAGCAAGAGAATATGCGATGAAATATTTTCCCTTTCTCACAAGTTGTTCTTTTATATTGGTGGAAAGCTAGTCTACACGTTCAGCAACAGTGTTTCTGCTCAAGTTTATGTTTGAGAAGAGTTGTCTTTTGTCTGGGCACACTGCGTCACAAACTTTAAGCATACAGTTTTTGATAAACTCTCCTGTAAAGGGCCGGCCTAATTTTGAGACCTCTTTTGCCACAATAAAGCTAGCCTTGACAGCAGCTTCGCTTTGTGATTTGGCATATATGAACATAGCCTGCCTCGTTTTAATTCTTCCACCTTCTGTAGCCTTTGTTCGGTGTCCATATTCTTGTCTTTGTGTTTGAGAAGTTTGATAGTGCCTTCTTAGATTATATTCTTTCATTACCGCCAATATTTCTCCACACAGAAGACACACAGGTTTGCCTTTTGCCTCTGTGAACATGTAGTCTGCCTCCCACCTGACTTGAAACCCCCTGTTCTCAACGTCCACCTTGCGTTTTTAAGGAGGGGGGGTACCTGAAAGTTGATCTCTGCTCTGACTGCTGATGAATAATGAAGCCGCTTGTGCGCGCTGCTGTGACTTCGCGGGGTACCGTTGCATTGTAGGGAATGTCGTATTGGTGCGTGTGTTGCACACGTCTGAGTACATAATATTTATTTTCTTTACTGTTAAAATATTTGTGATTGTAAGTAGAGCAAGACATGTGGAAGAAGCTGAGGAGGCAGCTGAATACTGTCCTGCTGTTTGGGTTGATTTAATCAAGTAAGACAGAATAGAATGCCTATATTTTCAGGTATACAACAAAATTGGGACCGCTGTCCCGTTGGTGTTTTGTCGGAAGGAATGGGGTGTGAAAGATCGAGTGTGATAGTACAGAATAGAGAATAGGCGGACCATCCATCCATCTTCTTCCGCTTATCTGGGGTCGGGTCGCGGGGGCAGCAGCTTTAGGTGGGACTCCCAGACTTCCCTCTCCCCAGCCATTTCGTCCAGCTCATCCCGGTGGATACCAAGGCATTCCCAGGTCAGCTGAGAGACATAGTCTCTCCAGCGCATCCTGGGTTGTCCACGGGGTCTCTTGTCGGTGGGACATGCCCGGAACACCTCCCCATGGAGGCGTCCAGGAGGCATCCTGATGAGATGCCCGAGCCCCTTCATCTGGCTCCTCTCAACGTGGAGGAGCAGCAGCAGCTCTACTCCGAGTCTCTCCCGAATGACCGAGCTTCTCACCTTATATCTAAGGGAAAGCCCGGACACCCTGCGGAGTAATCTCATTTCGGCCGCTTGTATCCGGGATCTTGTTCTTTTGGTCACAACCCATAGCTCGTGACCATAGGTGAGGGTAGGAGCGTAGCCCGACCGATAAATTGAGAGCTTTGCCTTTTGGCTCAGCTCTCTCTTCACCACGATGGACCGGTACAGAGTCCGCATTACAGCCGACGCTTCACCGATCCGCCTGTCGATCTCACGCTCCATCCTGCCCTCGCTCGTAAACAAGACCCCAAGATACTTGAATTCCTCCACTTGGGGCAGGATCGGTGAGGGCATTCCATCCGACTGGGGACCATGGACTCAGATTTGGAGGTGCTGACCCTCATCCCGACCACTTCACACTCGGCTGCGAACCGCTTCGGTGAGAGCTGGAGATCACGGCTTGAAGAAGTCAACAGCACCACGTCGTCTGCAAAAAGGAGAGATGCAATGCTGAGGTTCCCAAACCGGACAACCCTCAACACTTCGGCTGTGCCTGAAAATTCTGTCCATAAAAGTTAACTTTATGAACAAATCGGTGACAAAGGGCAACCCTCACTGAGAACGAATCTGACTCACTGCTGGAAATGCGGACCAAATTCTGGCATCGATGATACAGGGACCGAACCGCCCTTATCAGTTGGTTTGGAACCCCGTACTCCCGAAGCAACGGTCGAACGCCTTCTCCAAAGTCCACAAAACACATGTGGTTGAGGAAACTCCCATGCACTCTCGAGGATCCTGCCAAGGGTATAGACCTGGTCCACTCTTCCACGGCCAGGACGAAAACGACATTGCTCCTCCTGAATCCGACGGACTCTCCTCTCCAGCACCCCTGAATAGACCTTACCAGGGAGGCTGAGGAGTTATGATTCCTCTGTAGTTAGAACACACCGTCCGGTCTCCCTTCTTAAAGAGGGGAACAACCACCCCAGTCTGCCAATCCAGAGGCAGTGTCCCGGAACCACGCAATGTTGTAGAGGTGCATCAGCCAGGACAGCGCCACAACATCCAGAGCCTTTAAGAACTCCGGGCCGATCTCATCCACCCCTGGGGCCTTGCCTCCAAGGAGTTTTTTAACTATCTCAGTAATTTTGACCCCAGAGATTGGAGAGTCCACCTCAGAGTCTCCAGGCCCTGCTTCCACAATGGAAGGCATGTCGGTGGAATTGAGGAGGTCTTCGAAGTATTCTCCTCACCGACTCACAACGTCCTGAGTCGAGGTCAGCAGCACGCCATCTCCACTGTAAACAGTTTTGACGGTGCACTGCTTCCCCCTCCTGAGACACCGGATGGTGGCCCAGAATTTCCTCGGAGCCGTCCGGAAGTTATTCTCCATGGCCTCGCCAAACTCCCCCCACACCTGGGTTTTTGCCTCAGCAACCGCCGAAACCGCGTTCCGCTTGGCCATTCAGTACCTGTCAGCTGCCTATGGAGTCCCACAGGCCAAAATGGCCTGATAGGACTCCTTCTTCAGCTTGACGGCATCCCTCACCGCCGGAGTCCACCAGCGGGTTCGGGGTTGCTGCCACGACAGGCACGACCACCTTACGGCCACAGCTCCAGTCGGTTGCCTCAACAACAGAGGCACGGAACATGGTCCACTCGGTCTCAATGTCCCCCGCTTCCTCTGGGACTTGGGAAAAGCTCTGCCGGAGGTGGGAGTTGAAGCTCTTCCTGACAGGGGATTCTGCCAGACGTTCCCAGCAGACCCTCACAGTACGTTTGGGTCTGCCAGGTCAGACCGGCATCTTCCCCCACCATCTGAGCCAACCCACCATCAGGTGGTGATCAGTTGACAGCTCCGCTCCTCTCTTCACCCGAGTGTCCAAAACATGCGGCCGCAAATCCGATGACACGACTACAAAGTCGATCATCAAACTGCGGCCTAGGGTGTCCTGGTGCCAAGTGCACACATGGAAACCCTTATGTTTGAACATGGTGTTCATTATGGACAATCCGTGTTGAGCACAGAAGTCCAATAATAGAACACCGCTCAAGTTCAGATCGGGGGGGGGGGCGTTCCTCCCAATCACGCTCTTCCAGGTCTCACTGTCATTGCCCACATGAGCATTGAAGTCACCCAGCAGAACGATGGAGTCCCCAGAAGGAGCGCTCTCCAGCACTTCTTCCAAGGACTCCAAAAAGGGTGGGTACTCTGAGCTGCCGTTTGGTGCATAGACACAAACAACAGTTAGGACCCTCACCATGGTGAACTTCAATGTGCAGGCGCCCAGCCGGGGGGCAATAAGTATGCTCGAGACCTCTCACCTCGGGCAAATCCAGAGTGGAAGAGAGTCCAGCCCCTCTCAAGAGGGCTTGTACCAGAACCCAAACTGTGTGTGGAGGCAAGTCTGACTATTGTCAAGTGGCATGGTGGTACAAGATGGTGTAAAATTGGGTATCGAATTTGGCCCCGGCACATTGGCTATCCCAAAACATGTAGTAGTTCAAACATTTCACCAAGAGATGGTGTTAAAGCTTGACATAGGGGTGACCTGATGGAAACTAACAAATCCAATAACTTAAATTGTTAGCAACTGGGAGGACACAACCTGTTCAAACACGTAGCAACACACAATTTTGGAATATGATTTTGCTATGCCATAATTTTAAGGTGTAACAGCTTGAGCAAGATCAATATATATGTTAAAGTTAGAAGAACCCATTATTAAGGCTAAGTATGATTATATGTTAAGTTGATCTTTACTAGACAAGATATTGTTATTAATGTTGCAATGTTTTATCCAACCTGTATTTAACATTGGTGTTCTATCTATACATGAATGTATTAAGTTGAGAGGAGACATCAAGGGTTAATAGTGAAAGAACGAGCAAAACAGGAAACAGCAGCAGAGAATAGTCATGTGCAATGGTTGCTGTTTTGAGCAAAGTTGCCAAGGCAACCAGTGGTTCCCAGCTGAGAGTCAGGTGAAGATCTATCAGCTGAAAAATCCGCTGAGACAGCATTAAAATATCAGCTGGAAAATCAGATGAGGTCATGCATTCCTAGCATACTAGGCATTCCAGACATTCCACACATTCCGATGAGGTAATGCCAGAGGAGCTGACGAACCTATAAAAGCTTGGCTTCGGACAAGAGAAGGGCTCTTCCTGGTCAGGGCGATGGCCCTGTTGCTGCCCAGAGTAAAGAACGTCGTTTAGACGAAGATGGATTTTTCGTACTTTTTGAGATTGGACTAAAATCTACTAAGATGAATTTGCAGAGTCAGAATTGGACTTTGTCAAATTTTAAGCTTCGAATTGGACTTTGTCCAATTTTAAGCTTCGAGGAAGGCAGAGGAGACAGCTGCTTCTGGCAGAAAGGGGAAGACGCCAATGTAACGGCAGACCTTTCCTCTTTTTAAACAGAATTCGGATTTTGGAACAAAGGAGAGCTAATCACTTAACTTGTTCAACCAAATATGATTTTAGACCCTATTCTCCTCTTTTGTTCTGAGATTGGTGAGTGGAATTATTGTTTTTTGTTCGACTTGTAATTCTTTTTCTTGCTTATTCATAAAATGTCTTCTTAATGGTTAATTCGGTTATCGATTATTTCATATTAACTATGTTGAGCATGGTTTTATATGCAGTAATTAGAACTTTAAATTTTCTTTATTTCCCTACCACAGTCATGCTTTAAATCCGTTCAATTCTTTTTAAAGTGAAGACAGCTTTAATCCTTAACATCAGGTATTGTCAGATCTGGTTCGAATTAGTTTTCTTAAGATCAGCTGGGGCGAATGCGCGCTAGTGTAAATAACGAATCCCTGAGGTCTTAACAAAGACATCCGAGATTTAACAAAAGCCTCAAATCAGAAGGGCGCCACCAGTAGGGCGCGGTCATTCTGACGACGTGTCTCAACCTTAGTTACTCGGCATGCGAACGTTGCTTGACTTAAAAGGGATTGGCGTCATAATGAGAGATTGATTTTTTTCAGAATTAATTTAATAAAGGTGGTTAGCAACTCGGACGAGTCTCTTCAACCCCGGCTTTTTCAACCCTTTAATGGGAAGCCGGTCGCTTTAATATAATAAGTGCAGATTTGACACTATGTCTCGTCTGAACTTTTCTGCCTCACACACCAGCTCAGGCTCCTTTCCAGTCAGAGAGATGACATTCCAAGAATAGAATAGACAGACATTGTAGAAAAGGGGTGGGCAAACTTTTTGACTTGCGGGCCACAGTAGGTTCTAAAATTGGCCGAGCCAGAAGTGATTTGGACACAATGTAATTTATTAAACCTGGAGATTGCATCTGTTTTTTTATACGTTTCAACTGAAGGTGCAATGTTAAAGAAATCAATATTTACTGGAAAAAGATCAATGGAATCACATTCAACATTCGACATTCAAAACATTATTACCATGCCCAAATTTATGCACCTGCCTACTTTTGTTGAACTAATGATTGCACACTTTCTGTAAATCCCATAAACTTCATTTCACTTCTCAAATATCACTGTTTGTCTGCTATATGATATATTTAACTGAAATTGCTGATTCGAACAAGCAATGATTTATAAAGGAAAATCATGAAAATGATCAGGGGTGCCCAAACCTTTGCATACGATTGTGTGTATATATATATATATATGTATGCCTTGCGAAAGTATTCGGCCCCCTTGAACCTTTCAACATTTCGCGACATTTCAGGCTTCAAACATAAAGATATAAAAGTTTAATTTTTTGTCAAGAATCAACAAGTGGGACACAATCGTGAAGTGGAACAAAATTTATTGGATAATTTAAACTTTTTTAACAAATAAAAAACTGAAAAGTGGGGCGTGCAATATTATTCGGCCCCCTTGCGCTAATACTTTGTAGCGCCACCTTTTGCTGCAATTACAGCTGCAAGTCGCTTGGGGTATGTCTCTATCAGTTTTGCACATCGAGAGACTGGAATTCTTGCCCATTCTTCCTTGCAAAACAGCTCGAGCTCAGTGAGGTTGGATGGAGAGCGTTTGTGAACAGCAGTCTTCAGCTCTTTCCACAGATTCTCGATTGGATTCAGGTCTGGACTTTGACTTGGCCATTCTAACACCTGGATACGTCTATTTGTGAACCATTCCATTGTAGATTTGGCTTTATGTTTTGGATCATTATCCTGTTGGAAGATAAATCTCCGTCCCAGTCTCAGGTCTTTTGCAGACTCCAACAGGTTTTCTTCCAGAATGGTCCTGTATTTGGCTCCATCCATCTTCCCATCAATTTTAGCCATCTTCCCTGTCCCTGCTGAAGAAAAGCAGGCCCAAACCATGATGCTGCCACCACCATGTTTGACAGTGGGGATGGTGTGTTCAGGGTGATGAGCTGTGTTGCTTTTACGCCAAACATATCGTTTTGCATTGTGGCCAAAAAGTTCGATTTTGGTTTCATCTGACCAGAGCACCTTCTTCCACATGTTTGGTGTGTCTCCCAGGTGGCTTGTGGCAAACTTTAAACGAGACGTTTTATGGATATCTTTGAGAAATGGCTTTCTTCTTGCCACTCTTCCATAAAGGCCAGATTTGTGCAGTGCACGACTGATTGTTGTCCTATGGACAGACTCTCCCACCTCAGCTGTAGTTATCTGCAGTTCATCCAGAGTGATCATGGGCCTCTTGGCTGCATCTCTGATCAGTCTTCTCCTTGTTTGAGATGAAAGTTTGGAGGGACGGCCGGGTCTTGGTTGATTTGCTGTGGTCTGACACTCCTTCCATTTCAATATAATTGCTTGCACAGTGCTCCTTGAGATGTTTAAAGCTTAGGAAATCTTTTTGTATCCAAATCCGGCTTTAAACCTCTCCACAACAGTATCTCGGACCTGCCTGGTGTGTTCCTTTGTCTTCATGGTTCTCTTTGCGCTTTAAACAGAACCCTGAGACTATCAAAGAGCAGGTGCATTTATACGGAGACTTGATTACACACAGGTGCATTCTATTTATCATCATCAGTCATTTAGGACAACATTGGATCATTCAAAGATCCTCACTGAACTTCTGGAGTGAGTTTGCTGCACTGAAAGTAAAGGGGCCGAATAATATTGCACGCCCCACTTTTCAGTTTTTTATTTGTTAAAAAAGTTTAAATTATCCAATAAATTTCGTTCCACTTCACGATTGTGTCCCACTTGTTGATTCTTGACAAAAAATGACAATTTTATATCTTTATGTTTGAAGCCTGAAATGTGGCGAAATGTTGAAAGGTTCAAGGGGGCCGAATACTTTCGCAAGGCACTCTATCTATCTATCTATCTATCTATCTATCTATCTATCTATCTATCTATCTATCTATCTATCTATCTATCTATCTATCTATCTATCTATCTATCTATCTATCTATCTATCTATCTATCATAGCACTTCGCCTATTGCTACCTTAGTGCATCGCAGGTTTTTATGAAAACAAATATTGCGAATATATTTGTTGCATCGCAGCTTTTTGTGCCGTCACTTGGAGCGCGGGTCTTTGCTTGCCCATATGACTTTACAGCACACCATAGCTGGTGGAGGAGACAAGACCAATGGGAACATGTTGATCTGTATTCTTGCCGCTGATTGGCTTAGAGCTGTAAGAGCAGTTCTAACCACGCTTTTGTCTCAGCCTCCTGCTACGTATCCACTTTTCCACTTTGTTCCTATCAGCAGGATCAGCAGCATCTCTGATTCCACTTTTCCACTTTGTTCATATCAGCAGGATCAGCAGCATCTCTGATTTGCACTCTGATTTTGACCCGAACAAGGCAGGATAACCAAATGCAAAATGTTAGATAGATAGATAGATAGATAGATAGATAGATAGATAGATAGATAGATAGATAGATAGATAGATAGATAGATAGATAGATAGATAGATAGATAGATAGATAGATAGATAGATAGATAGATAGATCTTTATTGTCATTGTCACACATGTACAACGAAATTTAAAAAGTGCCAACCGATCAGCGCATGAAATAAAAAAATAAATAGAATGAATAGAATAAAAGATTAAAAAAAATACAAGATAAAAACCCACAGAAGAACATACACAGTGCTCTTTATTTGGGGAAAGGTTAAAGGAAACAAGGAGGGCTGTAATGCTGGCAGAACAGGACGACAAGGAAAGCTGACGAGCCGGTCAGTGAGCGCGCGTTGTGCGTCATCAAAGCCAACGTGCATTGTGGTCGGGGACAGGTAGAAGGTCGAGCCAAACAGAGTCTAGAGCAAAACAGGTTTTCGCTAAACAGCGAATCAGGAAACAGGCATCGCACTACACAGCAGATCAGGCAAATGGAAATCAGGTGGCATAGCAGAACCAGGTGGCAGGCAGGTGTATCGAGGCAGACAAACCACAGCAGATTGACGGGCTTGCGGGGTTTAAATAATCGCCCTAATCAGCCCTTAACAAGGGCACAGCCGGGCAGCGATCAGCACTGACAAGCTCACGCGCTTACAACTGTGTAAAAAGAGACCTATAACAATAGCCATCTCTTCGTTCACATTGATACATTTTTGGGACATTATTTCCAGGACTTCTACCAAGGGTCAGCACATTTTGTGTTTAAATAGTGTTATTTTTCATGTTCATTCCAAGCTCATTTTTTGTCTTTTAAATGTAGTTACCGTTTTTTTCCGTGTATAATGCGCAAAATTTAACTAATTTATTGTCCTAAAATCTGGGGTGCGCATTATACATGGGTACAAATTTTTTTTTTTTTTTTTTTTTAAATTTTTTTTTTTTTTTTTTTTTTTTTTTTTTTAAGAAAATCATGGTACAACAAAACCAACAACAGGACTGACCGACAATAGTGTGTTTGTACTGTGCTCTGGTCATTTCGTCAAAGAAGGGATAATAGTCCTCTTCTCTTCTTGACTGACAATGAATGTGATAGTTTAATACAATCAGCAAATAACAAAATGCGTATTACAGGTAATATTTTATTTCACAACACTTTGCCATGTTCCTTTCGTCTCTGCTGTTCACTTCAAACACGCTCCATACGAACGCAATGCTCTCGTATCAGACGCTTGCTCGATCACCTGCTCGTTTGCTGTCACAATGTACCCTACACAAATCCGAAACATTTGTTGCGGCTCCGAGTCACGACGAGGGGCAAGTTTTGGTTTCCAAGGGTGTTTTTATTCCTCTTCAACGTCTCTCCCATACAGAGCCGCCTTTTTCACATGTCCGCACGTCACTTTCCTCTCTTTTCATCTGATTGCGGTGGTGCCTTTACGGGCAGTCGGAGAAATCAACGCCAACAAAAAAAAATACATCCAGCCTAGTTAAGACCATACCAAAGACTATAAAAATGGGACCCATTGCCTCCCTGCGTGTGTGACGATCATTGGGACTTAAAAAAAAAAAAAAAAAAAAAAAAAAAAATTGGGTGCGTATTATACATGGGTACAGGCTTTTTTCCAGCATCCACATGCCATTTTTAGGGTGCGTATTATACATGGGGGCGCATTATACACGGAAAAAAACGGTAGTTATGAATTAGTTGAAATGAAGCTGCCAATGCATCCATAAGGCTGTGCTCCAAGCCTTCGTTGTATTTTCGTTGTTTTGTGGTTTTATGTACTGTTTTATGCAGCACGGTGGCGCACTAGTTAGCACGTTAACCTCACAGTTACTAAGAGGGTGTGGGTTCGATTCCATCTCTGGCCCTCCCTGTATGGAGTTTGCATGTTCTCCCCGTGCCCGCGTGGGTTTTCTCCGGGTACTCAGGTTTCCTCCCACATCCCAAAAACATGCTTGCAGGCCAATTGAGCACTCTAAATTGGCCCTCGGTGTGAGTGCAGATGGTTGTTCGTCTCTGTGTGCCCAGCGATTGGCTGGCAACTGGTTCAGGGTGTCCCCCGCCTACTGCCCGATGACTGCTGGGATAGGCTTCAGCACGCCTGCGACCCCCGAGGGGACAAAGGGTATAGAAAATGGATGTGGATGGATGGAGGGAGGGAGGGAGGGAGGTAGGGAGGGAGGGAGGGAGGGAGGGAGGGAGGGAGGGAGGGAGGGAGGGAGGGAGGGATGGTCTGTTATAGACAAAATTAGACAAATTGCTTCCATACTCAACTGCTTCGCTTCTTCTCGACACTGCTTCCAGAACAAATTAGCGTAGAGTTCTGAGTTTCTACTGTCTATATAGTGCGTGCGTGTGTGTGCGTGCGTGCGTGCGTGCGTGTGTGTGAAAGCGTGGGGAGGTGTTTTTAAATTGCTTGTATGCACCATTTTGACATTTTTAATAAAATGACCCCAGTTGAACGTTTCATCAAGATCTACTAAAACGTGGAGGCCTAAAGCCCACGATATACAAAAAAATCTTTGGAACCCTACTTGAAATTCAACTAAAGGTCGGCCATTTCAATTTTGCTTTAAAAGGTTGCCTCGTATTTTGCCGTCCGTCCGTCCGTCCGTCCGTCCGTCCGTCCGTCCGTCCGTCCGTCCGTCCGTCCGTCCATCCATCCATCCATCCATCCATCCATCCATCCATCCATCCTCTAGACCACGGGGGTCGTGGGCGTGCTGGAGCCTATCCCACTAGTCATTGGGCAGTAGGCAGGGGACACCCTAAACCGGTTGCCAGCCGATCGCGTATTTTGCCATCAATACCTTATTTTATCAAAAAATATTTAATTCTGCTGCACTTAATTTTCCAAAAATGTCAATTCCAGTGTGCCAGTATGCCAAAGTGGCAGTACAGTACTGCAGCATTGCCAGTGCCGCGAAGGCCGTTAATAGCTGCTTGCAGCTCTAGTTTTTCTTTTCTTTTCTTTCTGAAAGCAAGCAAGGTGGTATTTTGAATAAAAAAAATATGTGGCAAAACATACAGGCTTTGCCTTTTTTTGCAATAAATAAAGGTTCGTCAGTGACAGATTATATTTTGTAAGGGGTTGGAAAAAAAGAGGGTCTTGCTTTAAGATTTTTGCCTTTGTCTCTTGTTAATAGATGACTTGTTTATTTTAGAATGATTGCATGATTGCAAACGTGACCAAATGTGGATTTTTAATTTCATGAATATTGACTACAGGGCATAAATAGACAGCATGATTTTGAACTACTGTGATGTTTTACTTACCTGATTGCCACCCATTCTGTGGCATGGTCCAGTTTCAATATTGCCTCCATTTGTATGTCCCATACTGTCAATACAGTAACCCGTCTCAAAGCCACGAATCTTACCACAAACACATATGCATGTAAATAGGTTAGACTTAATGTTCATGAACCGTATTTGTCTGATGTGCTGTTTCATTTACTCACCTCTCCCCATTCAATATTTTTTGCAGGCAGGGGATAGTGTAATGGGATGTCATAAGCTATTTCCTCCATGAACCATTTGAAGCTCTTGCAACGATGTTCTTGCCTGAGAAAAATAAATATTGAAAGCAAAATTACATATTTTAATTCATGGCCTCTTAACTTGGAATTTTAAATGATTCCATTACTCATTGACTGTCACAATTTAGAGGAGGATTATTCTTGTCATATTGTGTTTGGGTGCATCATAGACTTCCTTTTTTCACGTTTATACTGAAGACATTTGGGTTTCAGATCGAAAGATGAATATGAGACAACAGTTCAGAATTCCAGATTTTATTTCACGGTGTTTACTAAGGCTCAAGTATTCGTTTTTGATGAGAAACCGTGATTAATGATGCATTTTTGCAGCGTATAAGGATGAAAGCAGTAGTTTGTCATTGTCTGAACTTCTGCTGAAGGAACATCTTGAATTCTAATTACTTATTTACTCATGTCGTCACACCTTAACACTGTGGACTGGCCAGTTACATATAGGGACTGCCCCTCCCTAGTCAGACTTGCTATAGTAAGAGCTGTCCCTCATTCTTTCACACAGACATTATTGATTCTTGCCTGTTTTGTGATGTCTTAACGATTCACAACCACGGTCAAAGTCAAAGTCTGCTTTATTGTCAATCTCTTCACATGCCAAGACACACAAAGAAATCGAAATTATGTTACCACTATCCCACGGTGACAAGACATAGTACACGACATACATACAAGCAAACAACACAAAATAAAAACAAGAAGGCACAAACAATGAATAATAAGAGTGATGAATAAATAATAAATAAACAAATAACACAATAAATAAGAGGAACAAAACGGAGCAAGTGTGCATACAGCAGACAGTCAGAATATAGCGCAAAAGTACAGGACGCTACGCAGAAGGGGGGAGAGAGTTCAGGATCCTAACAGCCTGGAGTATGAAGCTGTTGGTGAGTCTGGTGGTGCGGGAGCGCAAGCTCCTGTACCTCTTCCCAGAGGGCAGAAGATCGAACAAAGAGTGAGCGGGGTGATTCACATCACTCACAATCGTGGTCGCCTTGCGGGTGAGATGGGAGGCGTAAATGTCCTTCAAGGAGGGGAGTGAAGCACCAATAATCTTACCAGCCGTGATCACTATGCGCTGGAGGGCCTTCATGTTGTAGTCAGTGCAGCTACCACCCCAAACAGCAATACAACTGGAGAGGACGCTCTCAATGGTGCCACGGTAAAATGTAGTCATGTCCATTGGGCACCATTGGACTTGACTGCCCTTACACCTGTTTATGGACCCCGTGGAGGCTATTTTGTATGTTTTTGGGTTGTTCTTATGGTATTGAGGCAGGCTGGTTGGCGGGACCATTTACAATATTTATGCATCTCACCAGCTGGCCCACTGTTACTTTTTTCCTTTGTTCTTGTCTTGTTGCTTTGATGGCTTTTAACTTTCACACTTATTGGCTTTCTTTGTGTGTCGCAGCCTTTTATAGGAGCCTATTGAGTTGTGCTATCATTTGTGTGTCTTTTATACACCCGCTTTGTGGTATGAATGCTGCTAGGAAACTGAATTCACCCCCCGATCAATAAAGTATCAATAAATCAATCAATCAATCAATCAATCAATCAATCAATCAATCAATCAATCAATCAAACCCAATTCCATCCATCCATCCATCCATCCATCCTGCTTGTACCCACGTGGTTCGCGGGCATGCTGGAGCCTATCCCAGAAGTCATCGGGCAGTAGGCAGGGGACACCCTGAACTGGTTGCCAGCCAATAGCAGGGCAGACAGACACGAACAACCACCGGCACTTGCACACACACCTAGGGTCAATTTGGAGTGCTCAATCAGCCTACCAAGCATGTTTTTGGGACATGGGAGGAGCTAATTGTCTCCCATGCTGGCCTCCTGTCGCTTGATCATTTTCTTATTGAGTTCAGACATCTCAAGATGGAGCGTTTCCATCATCTGGCCTCTCTGCTCACAGCCCTCAGGTTGCTTTCCAAGGCTGGAAGTCCCTCGTTTCTAAAGGCTCCAGGCATCGTTCCTTTCAACTTATTTTACAAGTGCAACCCCATGAGGGTCAACGTCGAGTCTGATCTGGTCGATTTCACTGACCCAGTTTAGGAGTTCCATAGCTTATGATGCAGTTGGGGAAGTGCCTGTTCCTGCCGCTATGAAATCTGCTCCCAATCCGCCCTCAAGACTGCAACTCGTTCATGTATTATTCAACATTCCACAATATTGTTTATGTATTTTGGCATCGGCGTTTGACGACAGTGTTGAAGAGTTTTGTAACAACAATTGCACACATCAGTAGCATAGGCACCAGCCTGTATTGTAGACATTGTAAAGAGATTTCTCTTCCGGTAATTGGCACCAGCCACTGGTAGCGTGTAGCTCTTGCTTATTTGCAGGTGTTCAAATATCAACAGTCTTTTAAGCCAAAAGCTATTTTGTCCAAGTCTGAATAGATTTTGTGTGTGTGTCCCCAGTTTGGCTGTTGATTTTCTTCTTCAATACAGAACATCTGTAGGGTGCGTGTGTCATTTGATTTCATAGTCACAGATAGAAAAAGACTGATTTCGGCTGTGACAAACTCAAATACATTTTCAATCATCATTGAAATACTCAGTAGTGTGTCAAAACAGTCTTTTTGATATAGATTTAGGTCCACCACCTGTTTTGTTGCTCTTACATCTGTGAACTTGTTGACTCTTGGAGAGCAACAACATATTTTTGTTAGTTTAGACCAGGGGTCACCA
This sequence comes from Syngnathus acus, assembly GCF_901709675.1. Taxonomy (NCBI): domain Eukaryota; kingdom Metazoa; phylum Chordata; class Actinopteri; order Syngnathiformes; family Syngnathidae; genus Syngnathus; species Syngnathus acus. Next base: position 18,305,633 of record NC_051087.1, on the reverse strand, counting down.
ACTCCGGTCCTCAAGGGCGCCAATCCAGCCTGTTTTAGGTGCAGCCCTACAACAACACACCTGATTCAAATAATCAGGATCGCTATCAGCCTTAATAGAGCTTGCTGATGAGCTGATCATTTGAATCAGGTGTGTTGTTGTAGGGCTGCACCTAAAACAGGCTGGATTGGCGCCCTTGAGGACCGGAGTTGGTGACCCCTGGTTTAGACAAACTTATATACTTTTTATATTGTTGTAGTCTTACTAATCATGTCAATCAATGTGTACATATTCCTATTTATATATTTTATCATGTCAATCAATGTGTGAATACTCCTAATACTTTATACACAGTTATTTAATCAGAACACTGACAGCACACAGAGCTTGGTAACTTTTTCATTACACATAAGGCAAAGCTTATTAACTTCATGACACATTGATACAAAACATTCAGGTGATAACATAAGTGCCTGCCTTATGAGAATATGTTTTCCCCTCATTTCCTCCTCCCTTTTCGTTCTCCTCTTCCTTATTCCTGCCTGTGGACACTATAAAAGCATTATGACCGGAACTATGAGTTGTTGTTTTCATCTGCTGAAGTGCACTTGTACTGACTGCCGTGAAGCAACCCAAGATCTTGCAAATAAAGAACCAACTATTACTCCACATCTTTGTTTTCTTGCTCAACGACGGACATCTTGAACAAAACGCAACACTCTGTATTTTCTTTGATCCACGTTTGATCCACGTTTTCGATATTGCAGTGACGATAAGGTTGTCCAATGTCTAAAGATAGTTCTGTATTTTTCAAAGTTGGCATTTAATTCCTGTTAAATTGATCTTCCAAACGTCATCGTGCTTGAACATTGTTTCAAGAATAGGACTCAGATTATTCCAGAGTTTAACACCTGCAATGAAGATCCAAAAGCTGGTCATTGATAACCTGTATTTGGGTACAGTAAATTTACCCTCATTATCCCTGAGTTTGTAACCACTGTGTTGTTGGTGAAAATGCTTTTGAATGTTTTTAGGAAAGGGGTTTTGCCGCTCTTTGAACATAATTTGAGCAATTTGATAATCTACAAGATCCTTGAATTAGAGTATCTGTGATTTGAAGTTGGCGTATTATGGCTATTAACCCTTTTTACATTTTACTCATTGAGTTGTGGTCTATATAAAGTGGAACAGCAAAGTTTTTGTCTGAATTTGTTGTCATCACAGCATCACAAGCCCCTCTTTTCCCCTTGTTCTGAGGAGCGGTTCAGAGGAAGTCGTTTTGGTGCGGTCTCTTTAAATGCAAACAAGACAGTGATCCCTCATTTATTGCCAATAATTGGTTTCAAGAACCCCCACGATAGGTGAAAATCCACGGCTCCGCTCCGCTCTTACTGTGCTGGCTGACTGACGCGCCCTCACGCTGGTTCATGGGACCGCGCATATCCAATGCGGAGCTGCACGCTCCCAGTGCTGATTGCTGGCACCTGTGCCCTTGGTACCGGCTGATTAGGGTGTGTATTTAAGCCCCCAAGCGCGTCAATCTGCGATTTGTCTGTCTCGATACACGTATGCCTGCCACCTGGTTTTGTTATGCCACCTGATTCCCATTTGCCTGATCCACTGTGTAGCGCGATGCCTGCTTCCTGATTTGCTGTTTTGAGAAAGCCTGTTTATATGATCTGCTCTGGACTCTGTTTGGCTCGACCTCCTGCCTGTCCCCGACCACGAGCTTGCTATGCCCGTCTGCTTTGATGGCACATGACGCGCACTCACTGACCGACTCGTCAGCTTGCCTCGAAAACCTGCCGGCATTCCAGCCCTCCTTGTCACCTTTAAACTAAAGAGCCCGTGATGCATTTGGTTGTCCTGCCTCGTTTGTGACAAAACAAAGCACAAATCAGAGATGCTGCTGATTCTGCTGACGCAGACGAAGTGGAAGAGTGGCTACGTAGTGGGAGGCTGAGATAAAGCGTGGTTAGAACTGCTCATACAGCTCTAAGCCAATCAGCGGCAAGGATACAGATCAACATGTTCCCATTGGTCTCGTCTCCTCTACCAGCCAATAGTGTGCTGTAAAGTCATATGAGCAGACAAAGCCCCGTGCTCCAAGTGACGCCGCAAAAAGCTGCGATGCATATCCGCCATATTTGTTTTCATAAAAAACATCGATGCACCGAGGAAACAATAGGTGAAGTGCGAAGTGGTGAGGGATCACTATACTTCACACCCCACTCCCTCCAGGCCGCAAGATGTGCGCCTCCCTTTCCCGGTCGGACATATTTGTGGTTTTTTAGCCGAGGTAGGGTTTACTTGCGCTGCAAACCTTTTGATTGATTAAAAGATGTCAACAGCAGTAGACTGTACTGTAATTTTAACACGTAATAAAATAAATCCCCTCACAATATTTATGAACACGTCTTGTAAACGAGCACATGCAATAATATGAAAGTGAAATCCAGTTTATTATTTTTGGGTCATCTCAAGCTTACCGCTTTACTCTGTCATTTCCATAGAACGAAAGAACTGAACCCTCAATAAAATGAAGTCTTTCAGCAAATCCTTCTCTATATTGACAAGAAATTTCTGAAGCGCTTGTCCTTAAAGTGCTTTGCACAGACAAGCAAGACTATGCCCACAGATGTGGGAACTTCGTCCTGAAAAATGAAACTTCACCAGGCACTAGTTTGAGGTTCTGATGCTGGGGGACAGTGTAATGAGTTGTGTGGATTACTGCGTCCAACAACAGAACATTTTGACCATTTCGGAATACTTGAGTTGTTTGAACGTTGTAATAAAGATGGTGAATTTCATATCCAATACGACATACAATAAAAATAAATGCACAATTACACAACGTTGTTCAAATGCTAATGTGCATATTTAGGAAATATTTAGGAAATGTTTAAACCTGAAGATTTTCACAAACTTCTGTTACTTAAATAACTTTTGACCCAGTTCAAAGCAAATCCTCTAATAGTTCTGGTTTATTGGCTAAAATATTGAGATCCATGGTAACAAAAGCTTTTTTCAAGTCAATGAATATTCCGGGAGTGTTTGTTACTGTCAATAGTGTGTCTGACTTCATAAGTGTGTCTGACTTCATAAGACCAAGTCGGGTTGTTGTGATGTGTCTAGTGTGTTGGTGGAGTGCCCAGTGCATGTCACTTCTCACTGTCAACCCTCACCGCTGGCTAGCAGTATGCAAACGGGAGAGCTGAGTGCGTAAGTCTCTCCCTGCCAGTACATAGCCTCTCTAACAGCAAGCCATATGTAGTGCCTCCACGCGGCGACACATGGTAACTGGGTACAACACGGACCCAGGCTAAACTACAAGGGACTCGGAGGAGGTTTGGACCCTAGACGTGCGGCACGCAGGCCCACCTGTGTGTGGACACGCCCTGGTGCCCACGAACCAGCCCCCAACTATGAGTTAAATAGTACCACTGCCTAGTGGGCTCCTCGGGAGAGGAATGGGCTAAGGGAGTCAACCCCTACAGAAAATCAATTTCCCCTTGGGTTGGTGTCAGGAAGGGCATCCGACTGTAAAAAAGTTTTTGCTCCAAAATATTCTCTGTATGGCTAGACAAACACAGGAGAGGCGGGATACAGCCTTAAGTACTCCGTGGGCATTTTCATCAGCCTACGACAAAAAGAATGATGGAGAAGGAGGCCAAACCGCAGGTAGATTATATGACGGCCCGATGGACTGCGGGGAGGCCTGAACCGGAATAGAGAGGGGCAGGAGGCACGTGTTAGGGTGGCTACATGGAACATCGGTAGCATGTCGCGCCGATCGGGGGAGGTCGTTGAGGCTCTACACATGAGAAGGGTGGATGTCTGCTGTGTCCAGGAGTCGAGATGGAAGGGTGGAAGTGCAAGGATGCTGGGTGCAATCAGCAGAAGGTACAAGTTCTTCTGGCAAGGCTGCAATGAAGGGGCTGGTGGTGTCGGAGTACTTATCGCCGAAAAGTGGATAGATCAAGTGCTAAGCATAAGCAGGGTAAATGAGCGGATCATCTTTGTGAAGTTGATCGTTGGGAAGCGCCTGAATAGAATAGATCTTTATTGTCATTGTCACACATGTACAACGAATAGCGTTAGTTATCCTTTGCCACACACTTTCTCAGTATCTCTTTCGTCGTCGGTTTTATGCATTTCTTCTAGCATTTTCCATGATGAGGGTCTGTTCATGCTAATTTTATTCATGCACGAAGCGCTAAATTACATTAAACTAGCGAGCGACACGTATAGCTCCAGAGTAGACGGGACCACGAAATAAAGAAAAGGGTGATGCAACACAATGTCATCAACATCGACTGCCTTTAGCTTAAAAGCGGCATCATATGCATTTCTTTTGTCCCCCATAATGACGGTTTGTGTATAAAAGCTTCCTTTCAGTAATGTTCGTCTTGATCTCGTTCTGTCTCTTCTTTGTGTGAATTATACGGCACTATTTGCCTGGCGGATGGACATGCGATCAACACACCACTTTTCTCCCCAGTGACCGTGTCCATATATCCCTCCGCCCAGCAAAGCGGTGCCGCACAACAGCGGTCCACAGCCTTTTTACGAGTGTATAAGTGATCAAGTCATCACAAAAATCACGGAAATAATCATATATAAGCCCCCCATAATGATGGTTTGTGTATAAAAGCTTCCTTTCAGTAATGTCCGTCTTGATCTCGTTCTGTCTCATCTTTGTGTAAATTTTACGGCACTATTTGCCTGGCGGATGGACATGCGATCAACACACCACTTTTCTCCCCAGTGACCATGTCATATCCCTCCGCCCAGCAAAGCGGTGCTGCACAACAGCAGTCCACAGCCTTTTTACGAGTGTATAAAAGTGATCAAGTCGTCACAAAAATCACGGAAAAAATCATATATAAGCCCCCCATAATGACGGTTTGTGTATAAAAGCTTCCTTTCAGTATTGTCCGTCTTGATCTCGTTCTGTCTCATCTTTGTGTAAATTTTACGGCACTATTTGCCTGGCGGATGGACATGCGATCAACACACCACTTTTCTCCCCAGTGACCATGTCATACATCCCTCCGCCCAGCAAAGCGGTGCCGCACAACAGCGGTCCACAGCCTTTTTACGAGTGTATAAAAGTGATCAAGTCATCACAAAAATCACGGAAAAAATCCCATATAAGCCGCACCGGACTATAAGCCGCAGGGTTCAAAATTTGAGAAAAAAGTCGCGGCTTATAGTCCGAAATTTACGGTAATTATTGTTGGGATGTTTGGGCAAAAGTTCATAATTTTTCAGTTAGGATACCGCTCTGTACCGCTCTGTGCCCCGTGCAGCTTTAGGACTCTCAGACCATTGTCTAGTTCATCTGATCCCAACCTACAGGCAGAAATTAAAAACCTCTAAGCCTGTGGTGAGGACTGTGAGGAAATGGACAGTGGAGTCAAAGCAGGACCTCCAGGCCTGCTTTGACTGCACCAATTGGGGTGTTTTTGAAGCTGCAGCTTCAGACCTGCATGAACTCACCGATACTGTGACATCATACATTAGCTTTTGGGAGGACTTGTGTGTGCAGACCAAGACCTTCTGCGCGTACAACAACAACAAACCTTGGTTTACATCAAACCTCAGGGTGCTGCGCAAAGCCAAGGAGGAGGCCTACAGGAGTGGGGACCGGGACCTGTTCAGGCAGCCCAGGAACACACTGAACCAAGACATTAGGAAAGCCAAGAGGTGTTATGGGAAGAGCCTGAGGAGACACCTCGCTGCCAATCCTGATCCCTCAACAGTGTGGAAAGGCCTGCAGAGCATCACGGGCTTCAAGAAACCAACCCCCCATCCTGTAGAGAACTCAAGGCTTGCAAACCAGCTCAACAGGTTTTACTGCAGGTTTGAATGGTCCACCCACACAACAGGACCTCCTGCAGTACAATCAACATACACACCTCCATCCACAACCCCTCTGTCCACACCTCCATCGTCGTTATCACCTACTCTCTCTCTTTCAGAAGCCGCGCCTGCACTCCAGGTCCGCGAGGAGGAGGTGTGTCAGATGTTCCGGAGACAAAAGGTCAGGAAGGCACCAGGCCCAGACGGCGTGTCCCCCTCCTGCCTGAAAGTCTGTGCTGAAAAACTGGCACCCACCTTTGCACGGATCTTCAACCGTTCCCTGGAGCTGTGTGAGGTTCCCTCGTGTTTCAAGAGCTCCACCATTGTACCGGTGGCCAAGAAGCCCGCCATCACAGGATTGAATGATGACAGACCTGTCGTCCTGACATCTGTGGTCATGAAATCCTTTGAGAGGTTGGTGTCGAACAACCTGAAGGACATTACGGGCCCTGCTCGACCCCCTGCAGTTTGCCTACCGGGCAAATAGGTCGGTGGATGATGCGGTCAACATGGGACTGCACTGCATCCTGCAACACCTAGACACCCCAGGGACGTATGCCAAATTCCTGTTTGTGGACTTCAGCACGGCGTTCAACACCATCGCTCCTGACCTCCACCAGAAGCTCATCCAGCTCGCGGTGCCTGCCTCCACCTGTCAGTGTATCACCAGCTTCCTGACCAACAGGAGACAGCATGTGAGGCTGGGGACCATCACATCAGACACCCGGACCACCAACACTGGCGTCCCCCAGGGGTGCGTCCTCTCCCCACTGCTCTCCTCTCTCTACACCAATGATTGCTCCTCAGGCGACTCTTCTGTGAAGCTCCTGAAGTATGCGGACGACACCATTCTCAACGGACTGATCCGGGATGGTGACGAGACTGTGTACAGACAGGAGGTGGAGCGGCTGGTCCACTGGTGCAACCAAAACCTGAACCCACTCAAGACCGTGGAGATGACAGTGGACTTCAGGAGAGACCCTTGACCACTTCCACCTCTCACTATCCTCACTAATGCTATTCCCTCCACAGACACTTTCAAGTTCCTGGGATCCACAATCTCTCAGGACCTGAAATGGACCGGCCACATAGACTCTGCCCGGAAGAAGGCCCAGCAGAGGCTGTACTTTCTGAGACAGCTCAGTAAGTTCAACTTGCCACAGGAGCTGCTGAAGACCTTCTATACTGCCATCACCCAGTCTATCCTCTGCGCCTCCATTACTGTCTGGTTTGGATCGGCCACCAAACAAGACAAGCACAGACTGCAACGGACAATCAGGACTGCGGAAAAGATAATCGGGACCAACCTCCCATCTATCCAAGACCTGTCCAGGACCAGTAAATGTGCAAGTAACATCTCTACAGACCCTTCTCACCCAGGTCACAGTCTGTTCGAACTACTCCCCTCCGGACCGCATTACAAATCACTGTACGCCAAAACCAGCAGACACAGACACAGCTTCTTCACCCAGGCTGTCGCTCTGATGAACTCACACCACTCATAGAGTCTCAGAGTCATTGCTGTGCAATAACATCTTGCTCTCGACGCTTTATCCTTGAATTGTCTATATTACGTGTAGTACTATGTGTCCTCTCTGCATCCATTGCAGCCTGATCGTCCTGGAAGAGGGATCCTCCCATCTGTGGTCTCCTCAAGGTTTCTCATTTCCCCTAGTAGGAGTTTTGAGTTTTTCCTTGCCCTCCTGGGAGTTTAAGATCAGGGGATTTTTGAGAATAATTGTCAATTTTCACAGATGTCCTGAATGTTGTTAGTCACCTAAATTTTGAACAGAGGCTGAGACCTGTCGGAGTCAAATTCCTTCTTTGGCATGCCCTAACATGGCCAATAAACTTCTTGAATCTTGAATATCAATTCAAACTGCAGGCTAGTAGAGTGATGGTTAACGAAGACATAATATCAGACAAGGTAAATGGGACCTATTTATAATATATAGAGAAGGATTAGGTGTTTAAAATTTTGAAAAAGGCAACTTTTTCCCTGTATTGCATGAAAGCTAAACTCAATGAATACTAATTTTAAGTAGTAATGTTATCTTTTTGTGTGTGTATGTTTTCCAATATAGTTGTAGATTTTACAGAAATGAAATGAAATCATTTTATATAATTTTAATAAATCTGGTCCAAAAATTTAAATAGTATGAAATCAATGTTTTTGTTGCATATTGTAACACTGTTTATCGTCCTTTTTAAGGTGGCGGCTCATGCATGCCGATGTAAGGGCTGCACATTTGAGGATTCTTCAAAAGGTGAGCTTCTCAAGCATTATCGTGTCAAGCATGGTACAATGGTCATAGCCATTGCCTTCATTTAAAATGTCCTTGCTCCTTCAAGACATAGGGTGCCCTACGTATGCACAGAAAGAAAGGTGCTGCAGGAGAGAGACACCGGGCACGAATGAGTGTTCTACTTCAGGTATGTGAAGATATTAAAGCTTTTCCCAAAAAAACAATAGCTCTGTTTGGATGTGTAGTAGTGTATTTTATTAGTTGTTGAAAGACTTTCTCTTCTACAGAGTCAAATCCTCATTCAACAGACACCTGGTTGTCATCTGATGTCTCATCGACCATCTGGGAGATGTCAGTGTGTTGTTCAAGGACTTGGAGGTTAGTATAATATTGTAGGTTTATTTATTTTTAACAATGCAATCATGTTTGACCATTAAGTTGCTGCGGTACAGTTTGTTGTTTCCTTACTGCACACAAAGAAGATGCTGCTTTTCATCTGTGGACATCAGATACTGTACCAGTCACCAACATTCAGATCAATTTTGACTGATTTTACTATCTGTCCTCCTTTGAATACATAAAATTTCATTTTCTGTGTCAATTTAGTTTGCAGAGAAATATATTATACGGAAGCATAAATTATCCTGATAACAAATTGTTCTGAAATGATTTTACAACAATCATTGGAACAACCACAGTTCAATTTGTCCACTTAATGTCCTGCTATGCTCTTTTAAGTTTGTCGAGTTACATGGTGGATAGGATGGTAAAAGATGGTGCGTGAGAGTGTATTGGATTTGGCCCAGACGAACTGGCTAAGATGAAATTCTAAATTTCAAAGCTTGACATGGAAGGCCTGAAGAAGGGGGCCTGAGCAGGGGTTACTTAAAAGTTAGTTCTTCAAAATTAACTATTGTTAAATTGGTGAAGGGGAATTTGTTGGTTGAACCAGTAAACCTCCATTCCCATTCCAAATTTCACCAGAAGATGGTGCCAAAGTCAGATTGACCTAACATAGTAAATTAATAGTTTAAAAAGTCATCGATTAGATGAAGACTTGTTCTGAAGCACAGCAACACACGATTTTGGATTATGTCACTTATTTTGTTTTGCTATAATATGCTTTGAAACTGCTTGAATATTTTAATTTGCTAACTAGGGAAGCCCATGCTCATCGTTAGGTAATGAGAATGAGACATGTTAATCACAGTTAGAGTAAGCTGCAATATACGTTTTTTTATTCTGCTTTGCAATATTGTATAGTTAGTAGCAACTTGAGCAGCATCATAGCACTGATGTTTCATTTACACATGAATGTATTAAGAGTTGAGTCAGGACAAGGGGTTGACAGTGATACCGTGGGTGGAAGACTGCAATCCCACGCTTGAGCTTGACCTAGAGGTCACGAGCTTGTCAAAATCCGTTTTGAAGTTGCTTGAGTGTTGTAATCTGCTAAGAGAATCCATGATCATAGTTATGATTATGTGTTAAATTGACTATTGTGAAAGTATGTGTTATTATTGTCATGACGTTTAATCAGTATCAAACATGTACGTAATATTGATGTTCCATTTACACATGAATGTATAAATGTGAGTGAAGACAAAGAGGCGGAAAGGGTTAATGGTGATACTAAGTGGTGGAAGACTGAGATCCCACACATGAGCGTGACCTCGGTCACATTCATCCAGTTGAGGCCTAAACAAAATGCTGTTTGACGGAACACAAGTCAGAGAAAAAACATTTGCAAATGTCACGTTGATGGACAGTTGACAAGATTTGGAAGTGGGAAACAGGATGAAGCATACCTGAGAAAATTGTTACTTCCGTGAGAACATGGTCACCTCATCTGGTTGTATCCGGTTGAGACCGGCCGAGATGCAGGTGCAGTCTATTCTGGAAGCATTTAGGTCATCTGAGGCCAATGTATGACGTCATGGAAAAAAACTGGTACGTAACCAAGCAGGCATAGTACCCACGAACTGGACTGGTATAAAAGGTTCGTTTGGACAAAGAGCATCGCTCTCTCTCGCCCGGTGGGCTTTCCCCGTCAGGGGTATGGCCCTGCAGGCTACCGCCGTGAGTCGAGAACGCCGATTAGACAAAGATATATTTCATTCTATCTGAGATTAACCCTAGGTCCGTTAAAATGAATTTATACTATCTTCAAATTGGACTTAGTCAAAATTTAAGCTTAAAGACAGGCTAGGAGATGCAGACCTCGGTGCAGGAGAGAGGAGCCATCTTTAGAGCGTCGTCATCTCCATTCTTTAGGCCAGCCTGTTCTTTTAAACACAATTCAGATTTTGGAACAAGGAGAACTGATCACTCGAATTTTCCACCAAACAGCATTTTAGACCTCTAGCCTCTTACCCTTTTTTACTATATTTTTGAGTTTTCAATCGAGAGAACTTCGAGACTGAATAATTTTTGCTCTATTGAGAATGGTGAGTGGAAATTATTGTTAGTTGTTCGAACAATTGAAACTTGTAATTCTCTTTCTTGCTTATTCATTAAATTTCTACTTTATAATTGTTTAATTTCGATTAATGATTAGTTTAATCTTTTATGCTTTAAATCTCTTTTGTTTCTCTGTCATAGTCATACTTTAAACCGTTCAGTTCTTTTTTTAAATGAAGACAGCTTTCATCCTTGACATCAGGGAGTGTCAGAATCTGGTTCGAAACCATTAACTTGAGCTCAGCTAGTGTGGGTGCATGCTAGTGTAAATAAACGAGTTCCTGCGGTCTTAACAAAGACAGCTAAAACTATTCCGAGCGGTTAACAAAAGCCCCAATCATTATTGGAAAAAAGAGATGCTGAAACGGCCGCGATCGAGGAGATCCTGGCCTCGGGTTTCCTTGATTTCAGCAGGACTGGCGTCCGGAAATGACGGAATTAATCTAACAATAGATTAGTTACCTGAACAGCGGTTAGACTCGGAACGAATCTTCTTTCCATACCGGCTTAAATCAATTCTCATCTCCCCTACAGACCCTAAAGTACAGAATTTTACCCTTTAACCGGAGAGCCGGTCACTTACATCAGATAAGTGCACGATTGACAAGTTACAAGGTGATAGTTTTCTTGTGACATGCAGGTTAAAGGTAAATTCTAAATATTTTTTGTCTTTACAATGTCTGCAGGATACTGCTGTTGGATCTGCCAATGTTGAAGACGGGAGGAAAGAAAATGTACCTGCTGCAAAACCAAGATGGGGGGTTGTCATTGTCTTGGGGATCTTAGCAGAGCCTGCTGCTACCTGTTAGGACTGACCTACACATTAGAGCTGCGCTACTCTAACTCTGAAAACCTTTCCAATAAGGTTCAGGGACTCAAGAATTACCTCAGTACAGCGGTTTTCGAACGTCCCAGTTCTCGAACAAATTGGTATTCGAAGAAAAAATTCGAGATTTTTTTGCTTTGGATGTCAGACGAAATTTCGGTTGTCGAACCTCGCGAGATGAGCCGAGAGGACCCGCATGCCAACTGACTCCGTTCGTTATTACATTCTCGTTACTCTGAGGATTGCATCAACTCTAATCATGCCTCCAAAGGAAGCAAATGGGAGCAGTAAAGCTGATCATGGCGAAAAGAGGAAAGTACCGTTTTTTTCCATGTATAATGCGCCCCCATGTATAATACGCACCCTAAAAATGGCATGTCGATGCTGGAAAAAGCCTGTACCCATGTATAATACGCACCCAAATTTTGACTTTTTTTTTTTTTTTTTATTTATTTTTTTTTTTTTTAAGTCCCAATGATCGTCACACACGCGTCTGGGTGTGGTGAAATTTGTCCTCTGCATTTGACCCATCCCCGTGTGATTTTGATCCATCCCCTGGGGGAGAGGGGAGCAGTGAGCAGCAGCGGCGCCGCGCTCGGGAATCATTTGGTGATCTAACCCCCCAATTCCAACCCTTAATGCTGAGTGCCAAGCAGGGAGGCAATGGGTCCCATTTTTATAGTCTTCGGTATGACCCGGCCGGGTTACTTAAGTCCGTAAACATAAAATTATTTCAGAAAAAAGATCATCTTTGGGAACAACCGGATGTTATTCTGCCGGTCAGTATCACTGCACATGCAGTAGCAAACTCGATAGCGAAGAAATATGTGAGACTCTCAACGGGATCACCAATATTTGAGTGATGTTCCAGTTATTTATCACAATTATTTATTATTATAATAATAATATATATAATATATATAATAATTATTTATTTATTATTCACAATTGTCATGGTGATCTTTCTGGTGATTTCTTAACTAGGCTGGATGTATTTTTTTTGTTGGCGTTGATTTCTCCGACTGCCCAGAAAGGCACCACCGCGATCAGTTAGGTTAAAATGAAAAGAGAGGAAAGTGACGTTGTAAAGAACCATCCGTGACAAGATTTTCTTCAAAAATTGTTGTACCATGATTTTCTTCACAAAAAAAAAAAAAAAAGAAAAAAAAAAAAATCTTTTTTAAATTGTACCCATGTATAATGCGCACCCCAGATTTTAGGACAATAAATTAGTTAAATTTTGCGCATTATACATGGAAAAAAACGGTAGTTCCCAAAGCCATTGAATTTAAAAAATAATTAATCGCAATTAATTGGGGGGTCAGTCGATGTTGGTATTGAGATTGAAGGCATCATTGTCTTCGGGATCTTAGCAGAGCCTGCTGCTATCTGTTAGGACTGACCTACACATTAGAGCTGCGCTACTCTAACTCAGAAAACTTTTCCAATAAGGTTCTGGGACTCAAGAATTACCTCAGTACAGCGGTTTTCGAACGTCCCAGTATTCGAACAAAAAATTCGAGATTTTTTTGCTTTAGATGTCAGACGAAATTTCGGTTGTCGAACCTCGCGAGATGAGCCGAGAGGACCCGCATGCCAACTGACTCCGTTCGTTATTACATTCTCGTTACTCTGAGGATTGCATCAACTCTAATCATGCCTCCAAAGGAAGCAAATGGGAGCAGTAAAGCTGATCATGGCGAAAAGAGGAAAGTAGTTCCCAAAACCATTGAATTTAAAAAATAATTAATCGCAAAATATGAGTCCGGTGTGGATTGTCAGAGTTGGCGCGGGAGTTTTGCATGGCAAAATCGACAATAAGCTCGATCCTGAAAAATAAAGACGCTCTTAAAGGAAGTGATGTTGCGAGAGGGGAGACTGTGCTTACCTTTTTGAACTTAAGAAAACGTTTTTGCTGTTTTCCTTCACATGATCTTTGAAATGTTGTCTTTCATTGGTAAAAAAAAATGGTTTGATGTGCTTTTTTTCCCTCACAATTTAAAAAGATATCTTTTACTATTAGAATGAAACACAAGCAAGTTGCTACAGATACAGCAATACATTCCCCAGCCTAGCCTATTCTATTAATTCAGTTTATTATTTATATTATTTATTTATACATTACCTATTCACTTATTTATGCAGTTTATGGTGTAAAATAATGATAACTTGCTTTAAAAAAGCGGTTCTTTGCTTGGAACGGATTAAATGGTCTTCAATTATTTGTAATGGGAAAACATGACTTGGAATCCGAACGATTCACTTCTCGAACAGCCTTCTGGAATGGATTGTGGTCGAAAACCGAGGCTCCACCGTATGTAGTTGCTGGCTGCTGTTCAGGAAATTTTTCATTGGTAAATCCAACGTATTGTTGTCTTAATGTTTAGATAGGTTAGGTTTCCATTAGTTGTTGCACTGGTATTGTTAGCTTTTGTGAAGCTTTAATGTGAAATATCACTGTTTACAGTGCATTTTAGGAGGAGGCTATATGTTGTTTGTGGTGCATTTCACCCAGTTTTGACAAACCCATTAAGAGTTTAATTCAGCTGTTTTTATAGCAAATTATGTAATTTCCAAAGAAGCAGTGGATGCTTCATAATTGTCAAATCAGACAAATAAAGGTTGAATTTAAAATGATTTGTGTAAAATTGCTTTATTGACCCAAAGTACTCCTAGAATGAAGAGTAGATACAGTTTTAAAAATTGATTAAATGTAACATATTCATTTCGATATGTGATAGTCCAGTATGTTAATTTTTTTCAGTGGTTTGATTTTAGGTTTACTGTTGGATTGACTTAAAATTTTAATTAAATCAACTCAGTTTTATATTTCATGGTACTCAATGTAGTTGATTAGTATCTACTTATTTTTTTTCAATTACATTTACTTACATCAAGTTGTAAATACGTATATATATATATATATATACAGTGGATTCGAACGTCCCGGTCCTCGAACAAATTGGTATTCGAACAAAAAATTCACGAATTTTTTGCTTCGGATGTCGGACGAAATTCGGTTGTCAAACCTCGCGATCTGAGCCGAGAGGACCCGCATGCCAACTGACTTCGTTCGTTAATTACATTCTCGTTACTCTGAGGATGGCATCAACTCTAATCATGCCGCCAAAGGAAGCAAGTGGGAGCAGTAAAGCTCAAACACAAAGACGCTCCTAAAGCAATGCGACGGTGAGCGCCCGGCGCGCTGCGGTTGCGCGATCGGACCAAATTAAGCTCCCTGCGCACTGAGGTCCACTTAAATTTTGGAAAGTCCATTAGGACTTTAAAAATATTTTCTAAATTTTAGCGACCGCTCTGTCACAATAATGCGACCAGCGCGGTGCAGTTGCGCGGTCGGCGGCGCGCTACAGTTGCGCGTTCGACGGTGCGCTGCAGTTGCGCGATCGGACAAAATTAAGCTCCCTGCGCACTGAGGTCCACTTAAAATTTGGAAAGTACATCAGGACTTTAAAAGTATTTTCTAAATTTCAGCGACGGCTCTGTCACAATAATGCGACCAGTGTGGTGCAGTTGCGCGGTCGGCGTCGCGCTACGGTTGCGCGTTCGGCGGTGCGCTGCAGTTGCGCGATCTGACAAAAATGCGCAAATGAAAAAATTCTTAAAAAAGGCGGTTTTTTGCTTGGCACGGATTAATCTTTATTCCATTATTTGTAATGGGAAAACATGATACGGAATTCGAACAATTCACTTCTCGAACAGCCTTCTGGAACGGATTGTGGTCGAAAACCGAGGCTCCACTGTATATATATGTTGTTTGTTTTGTTATTTTCTGTTTGCAGTTCTGTTCCCTTTTAGTTATTCCTACCTGGTGTCTCTTTGATTGCTTAAACATCGCTAAGTGTTTATTTTGTTTCGCGTGTTTCTTATTTTGTATAGTGTATCTGTCTATGTATGTACACTACCGTTCAAAAGTTTGGGGTCACAAAATTGTTTGGGTGACCCCAAACTTTTGAACGGTAGTGTAAATATTATTATAATAAAACATTATGAATTAAATATTATAAATTATATCTTATATTTGTATAAGATTATATATAATCTATGAATATAAGTATACATATATATTATAAGATTTTTTACACAGAAGATTATATATATAATCTATAAATAATTATCTAAATAAATATATACACTACCGTTCAAAAGTTTGGGGTCACCCAAACAATTTTGTGACCCCAAACTTTTGAACGGTAGTGTACGTATATATACACATTTGTATATATGCATATGTAAATATGATGAATTAATATTTAGCTTGTTATGCTTTTGTTTATTTATTTCCGTATATTTTTCAAACACTTGAGTGACATTTGACTACACAGCACTTTGTTGTATATATAACAGAAGTGGAGCTCTCTACAAGCCCTAGGCTTCGTCTCCCTCCTTGCACTGTTATTGCTGTAATAATATGTGCTAAACAATAAACCAAACCAAACCTCTACTCAATATTTTTCCGTGTAAATTTTTACACAGATTAAAATGAGTATAGAGCATGGTTTAATTTTTTAGAGTGATGCTGCCAAACAGAGAGCGTCCGAGCATCAGCTCAGTGGCCTAGTGGTAGAGTGTCCGCCCTGAGACTGGAAGGTTGTGGGTTCAAACCCCGGCCGGGTCATACCAAAGACTATAAAAATGGGACCCATTGCCTCCCTGCTTGGCACTCAGCATTAAGGGTTGGAATTGGGGGGTTAGATCGCCAAATGATTCCCGAGCGCGGCACCGCTGCTGCTCACTGCTCCCCTCTCCCCCAGGGGATGGATTAAAATCACATGGGGATGGGTTAAATGCAGAGGACAAATTTCACCACACCCAGATGTGTGTGTGACAATCATTGGGACTTTAATCTTTAATTTAATCTTGGATGCGCAACTGGGGCATTGCGTCGGGAATGAAACGTGCAAACTCAGCAGCACCCACTCTCTCATATTTTTCCTTCAGTGTGTCATTGCACTGGAGCTCAATCAACTCCATTTGTAGATTTGGAGGTGCGCTTTCTACACCAACTGCATTGCTGAGCAGTCAGCAAATCGGCGTTGGAAGTCGGCAGCAAGTATGTTGAGTTTATCAGTAAACTGTGCACTCGGGAACACAGCGGAAGAGAGCTTCTCTTTCATGGTCTGGCAGCTGAAAAGTGGCTTAAGTTGTCTTTCCTCATCTGCATCTCCCACAGACGCAGCTTGGTTTTAAAGGCCTTCACTGTACTGTACATATCAGAAATGACACATCCCCGTCCCTGCAGCTGCAGATTCATCACATTCAGATGGCTCGTGATGTCGCAGAGAAACGCCATTTCACACAAGAAAGTTTAATCTCGGAGCTTTGTTGTCTCTTTTCCCTTGCTTGCTAACCAACTCAGTGGCCTAGTGGTAGAGTGTCCGCCCTGAGACTGGAAGGTTGTGGGTTCAAACCCCGGCCGGGCCATACCAAAGACTATAAAAATGGGACCCATTGCCTCCCTGCTTGGCACTCAGCATTAAGGGTTGGAATTGGGGGGTTAGATCACCAAATGATTCCCGTGGCACCGCTGCTGCTCACTGCTCCCCTCTTCCCCAGGGGATGGATCAAAATCACACGGGGATGGGTTAAATGCAGAGGACAAATTTCACCACACCCAGATGTGTGTGTGACGACGATCATTGGGACTTTGACTTTGAACAGACAGATCTCCTCACGCAGCTCGAAACATCTTTGCAGCACCTTTCCCTGGCTTAGCTATCGCACCTCTGTGTGATATGATAAGTCACCGTACTCTGTATCTAACTCTCCCAGAAATGCCTTGGACTGGCGGTGATTTAGACCTTTGGCTCTGATTATGTTTACTGCTCGCGTTACATGTTCCATTTTCAAGGCTTTGCCACACAATGACTCTTGGTGTATAATGCAGTGATAAGCTGTCAGCTCATCTGTGACGTTTTCCTCCCGCATCCTCCCACGCATCAGGAGTGGCAAGGATTTGCCACTAATCCACTCCTGTGTGCACACATCGCAGGTGCTCCGTCTGTGGTTAACCCCACAAGTTTTTCCCAAGGAAGCCCCATCTCATTTACACATCTGGATACCTCTTCATACAAATTCTGTCCTGTAGTAGTGCCATGCATAGGACGTAATGACCAAAACTCTTCTGTTATGCTCAGGCTGGAATCTACTCCACGGACAAAATTTGACAGCTGGGCAATGTCAGATGTGTCCGTGCTTTCATCCACGGCAAGAGAATATGCAATGAAATATTTTCCCTTTCTCACAAGTTGTTCTTTTATATTGGTGGAAAGCTGGTCTCCACATTCAGCAATGGTGTTTCTGCTCAAGCTCAGTTTTGAGAAGAGTTGTCTTTTGTATGGGCACACTGCGTCACAAAATATAAGCATACATTTTTTGATAAACTCTCCCTTTGATAAAGAGCCGGGCTGATTTTGAGACCTCTTTTGCCACAATAAAGCTAGCCTTGACAGCAGCCTCGCTTTGTGATTTGGCATTTGTGAACATAGCCTGCCTGGATTTAAGGCCTCGTTTTAATTCTTCCACCTTCTGTAGCCTTTGTTCTGTGTCCATATTTGTGTCTTTGTCTGCGTGTTTGAGAAGTTTGATAGCGCCTTCTTAGTTTATATTCTTTCATTACAGCCGGAAATGACGGAATTAATCTAACAATAGATTAGTTACCTGAACAGCGGTTAGACTCGGAACGAATCTTCTTTCCATACCGGCTTAAATCAATTCTCATCTCCCCTACAGACCCTAAAGTACAGAATTTTACCCTTTAACCGGAGAGCCGGTCACTTACATCAGATAAGTGCACGATTGACAAGTTACAAGGTGATAGTTTTCTTGTGACATGCAGGTTAAAGGTAAATTCTAAATATTTTTTGTCTTTACAATGTCTGCAGGATACTGCTGTTGGATCTGCCAATGTTGAAGACGGGAGGAAAGAAAATGTACCTGCTGCAAAACCAAGATGGGGGGTTGTCATTGTCTTGGGGATCTTAGCAGAGCCTGCTGCTACCTGTTAGGACTGACCTACACATTAGAGCTGCGCTACTCTAACTCTGAAAACCTTTCCAATAAGGTTCAGGGACTCAAGAATTACCTCAGTACAGCGGTTTTCGAACGTCCCAGTTCTCGAACAAATTGGTATTCGAAGAAAAAATTCGAGATTTTTTTGCTTTGGATGTCAGACGAAATTTCGGTTGTCGAACCTCGCGAGATGAGCCGAGAGGACCCGCATGCCAACTGACTCCGTTCGTTATTACATTCTCGTTACTCTGAGGATTGCATCAACTCTAATCATGCCTCCAAAGGAAGCAAATGGGAGCAGTAAAGCTGATCATGGCGAAAAGAGGAAAGTACCGTTTTTTTCCATGTATAATGCGCCCCCATGTATAATACGCACCCTAAAAATGGCATGTCGATGCTGGAAAAAGCCTGTACCCATGTATAATACGCACCCAAATTTTGACTTTTTTATTTATTTATTTATTTATTTATTTATTTTTTTTTTTTAAGTCCCAATGATCGTCACACACGCGTCTGGGTGTGGTGAAATTTGTCCTCTGCATTTGACCCATCCCCGTGTGATTTTGATCCATCCCCTGGGGGAGAGGGGAGCAGTGAGCAGCAGCGGCGCCGCGCTCGGGAATCATTTGGTGATCTAACCCCCCAATTCCAACCCTTAATGCTGAGTGCCAAGCAGGGAGGCAATGGGTCCCATTTTTATAGTCTTTGGTATGACCCGGCCGGGTTACTTAAGTCCGTAAACATAAAATTATTTCAGAAAAAAGATCATCTTTGGGAACAACCGGATGTTATTCTGCCGGTCAGTATCACTGCACATGCAGTAGCAAACTCGATAGCGAAGAAATATGTGAGACTCTCAACGGGATCACCAATATTTGAGTGATGTTCCAGTTATTTATCACAATTATTTATTATTATAATAATAATATATATAATATATATAATAATTATTTATTTATTATTCACAATTGTCATGGTGATCTTTCTGGTGATTTCTTAACTAGGCTGGATGTATTTTTTTTGTTGGCGTTGATTTCTCCGACTGCCCAGAAAGGCACCACCGCGATCAGTTAGGTTAAAATGAAAAGAGAGGAAAGTGACGTTGTAAAGAACCATCCGTGACAAGATTTTCTTCAAAAATTGTTGTACCATGATTTTCTTCACAAAAAAAAAAAAAAAGAAAAAAAAAAATCTTTTTTAAATTGTACCCATGTATAATGCGCACCCCAGATTTTAGGACAATAAATTAGTTAAATTTTGCGCATTATACATGGAAAAAAACGGTAGTTCCCAAAGCCATTGAATTTAAAAAATAATTAATCGCAATTAATTGGGGGGTCAGTCGATGTTGGTATTGAGATTGAAGGCATCATTGTCTTCGGGATCTTAGCAGAGCCTGCTGCTATCTGTTAGGACTGACCTACACATTAGAGCTGCGCTACTCTAACTCAGAAAACTTTTCCAATAAGGTTCTGGGACTCAAGAATTACCTCAGTACAGCGGTTTTCGAACGTCCCAGTATTCGAACAAAAAATTCGAGATTTTTTTGCTTTAGATGTCAGACGAAATTTCGGTTGTCGAACCTCGCGAGATGAGCCGAGAGGACCCGCATGCCAACTGACTCCGTTCGTTATTACATTCTCGTTACTCTGAGGATTGCATCAACTCTAATCATGCCTCCAAAGGAAGCAAATGGGAGCAGTAAAGCTGATCATGGCGAAAAGAGGAAAGTAGTTCCCAAAACCATTGAATTTAAAAAATAATTAATCGCAAAATATGAGTCCGGTGTGGATTGTCAGAGTTGGCGCGGGAGTTTTGCATGGCAAAATCGACAATAAGCTCGATCCTGAAAAATAAAGACGCTCTTAAAGGAAGTGATGTTGCGAGAGGGGAGACTGTGCTTACCTTTTTGAACTTAAGAAAACGTTTTTGCTGTTTTCCTTCACATGATCTTTGAAATGTTGTCTTTCATTGGTAAAAAAAAATGGTTTGATGTGCTTTTTTTCCCTCACAATTTAAAAAGATATCTTTTACTATTAGAATGAAACACAAGCAAGTTGCTACAGATACAGCAATACATTCCCCAGCCTAGCCTATTCTATTAATTCAGTTTATTATTTATATTATTTATTTATACATTACCTATTCACTTATTTATGCAGTTTATGGTGTAAAATAATGATAACTTGCTTTAAAAAAGCGGTTCTTTGCTTGGAACGGATTAAATGGTCTTCAATTATTTGTAATGGGAAAACATGACTTGGAATCCGAACGATTCACTTCTCGAACAGCCTTCTGGAATGGATTGTGGTCGAAAACCGAGGCTCCACCGTATGTAGTTGCTGGCTGCTGTTCAGGAAATTTTTCATTGGTAAATCCAACGTATTGTTGTCTTAATGTTTAGATAGGTTAGGTTTCCATTAGTTGTTGCACTGGTATTGTTAGCTTTTGTGAAGCTTTAATGTGAAATATCACTGTTTACAGTGCATTTTAGGAGGAGGCTATATGTTGTTTGTGGTGCATTTCACCCAGTTTTGACAAACCCATTAAGAGTTTAATTCAGCTGTTTTTATAGCAAATTATGTAATTTCCAAAGAAGCAGTGGATGCTTCATAATTGTCAAATCAGACAAATAAAGGTTGAATTTAAAATGATTTGTGTAAAATTGCTTTATTGACCCAAAGTACTCCTAGAATGAAGAGTAGATACAGTTTTAAAAATTGATTAAATGTAACATATTCATTTCGATATGTGATAGTCCAGTATGTTAATTTTTTTCAGTGGTTTGATTTTAGGTTTACTGTTGGATTGACTTAAAATTTTAATTAAATCAACTCAGTTTTATATTTCATGGTACTCAATGTAGTTGATTAGTATCTACTTATTTTTTTTCAATTACATTTACTTACATCAAGTTGTAAATACGTATATATATATATATATATACAGTGGATTCGAACGTCCCGGTCCTCGAACAAATTGGTATTCGAACAAAAAATTCACGATTTTTTTGCTTCGGATGTCGGACGAAATTCGGTTGTCAAACCTCGCGATCTGAGCCGAGAGGACCCGCATGCCAACTGACTTCGTTCGTTAATTACATTCTCGTTACTCTGAGGATGGCATCAACTCTAATCATGCCGCCAAAGGAAGCAAGTGGGAGCAGTAAAGCTCAAACACAAAGACGCTCCTAAAGCAATGCGACGGTGAGCGCCCGGCGCGCTGCGGTTGCGCGATCGGACCAAATTAAGCTCCCTGCGCACTGAGGTCCACTTAAATTTTGGAAAGTCCATTAGGACTTTAAAAATATTTTCTAAATTTTAGCGACCGCTCTGTCACAATAATGCGACCAGCGCGGTGCAGTTGCGCGGTCGGCGGCGCGCTACAGTTGCGCGTTCGACGGTGCGCTGCAGTTGCGCGATCGGACAAAATTAAGCTCCCTGCGCACTGAGGTCCACTTAAAATTTGGAAAGTACATCAGGACTTTAAAAGTATTTTCTAAATTTCAGCGACGGCTCTGTCACAATAATGCGACCAGTGTGGTGCAGTTGCGCGGTCGGCGTCGCGCTACGGTTGCGCGTTCGGCGGTGCGCTGCAGTTGCGCGATCTGACAAAAATGCGCAAATGAAAAAATTCTTAAAAAAGGCGGTTTTTTGCTTGGCACGGATTAATCTTTATTCCATTATTTGTAATGGGAAAACATGATACGGAATTCGAACAATTCACTTCTCGAACAGCCTTCTGGAACGGATTGTGGTCGAAAACCGAGGCTCCACTGTATATATATGTTGTTTGTTTTGTTATTTTCTGTTTGCAGTTCTGTTCCCTTTTAGTTATTCCTACCTGGTGTCTCTTTGATTGCTTAAACATCGCTAAGTGTTTATTTTGTTTCGCGTGTTTCTTATTTTGTATAGTGTATCTGTCTATGTATGTACACTACCGTTCAAAAGTTTGGGGTCACAAAATTGTTTGGGTGACCCCAAACTTTTGAACGGTAGTGTAAATATTATTATAATAAAACATTATGAATTAAATATTATAAATTATATCTTATATTTGTATAAGATTATATATAATCTATGAATATAAGTATACATATATATTATAAGATTTTTTACACAGAAGATTATATATATAATCTATAAATAATTATCTAAATAAATATATACACTACCGTTCAAAAGTTTGGGGTCACCCAAACAATTTTGTGACCCCAAACTTTTGAACGGTAGTGTACGTATATATACACATTTGTATATATGCATATGTAAATATGATGAATTAATATTTAGCTTGTTATGCTTTTGTTTATTTATTTCCGTATATTTTTCAAACACTTGAGTGACATTTGACTACACAGCACTTTGTTGTATATATAACAGAAGTGGAGCTCTCTACAAGCCCTAGGCTTCGTCTCCCTCCTTGCACTGTTATTGCTGTAATAATATGTGCTAAACAATAAACCAAACCAAACCTCTACTCAATATTTTTCCGTGTAAATTTTTACACAGATTAAAATGAGTATAGAGCATGGTTTAATTTTTTAGAGTGATGCTGCCAAACAGAGAGCGTCCGAGCATCAGCTCAGTGGCCTAGTGGTAGAGTGTCCGCCCTGAGACTGGAAGGTTGTGGGTTCAAACCCCGGCCGGGTCATACCAAAGACTATAAAAATGGGACCCATTGCCTCCCTGCTTGGCACTCAGCATTAAGGGTTGGAATTGGGGGGTTAGATCGCCAAATGATTCCCGAGCGCGGCACCGCTGCTGCTCACTGCTCCCCTCTCCCCCAGGGGATGGATTAAAATCACATGGGGATGGGTTAAATGCAGAGGACAAATTTCACCACACCCAGATGTGTGTGTGACAATCATTGGGACTTTAATCTTTAATTTAATCTTGGATGCGCAACTGGGGCATTGCGTCGGGAATGAAACGTGCAAACTCAGCAGCACCCACTCTCTCATATTTTTCCTTCAGTGTGTCATTGCACTGGAGCTCAATCAACTCCATTTGTAGATTTGGAGGTGCGCTTTCTACACCAACTGCATTGCTGAGCAGTCAGCAAATCGGCGTTGGAAGTCGGCAGCAAGTATGTTGAGTTTATCAGTAAACTGTGCACTCGGGAACACAGCGGAAGAGAGCTTCTCTTTCATGGTCTGGCAGCTGAAAAGTGGCTTAAGTTGTCTTTCCTCATCTGCATCTCCCACAGACGCAGCTTGGTTTTAAAGGCCTTCACTGTACTGTACATATCAGAAATGACACATCCCCGTCCCTGCAGCTGCAGATTCATCACATTCAGATGGCTCGTGATGTCGCAGAGAAACGCCATTTCACACAAGAAAGTTTAATCTCGGAGCTTTGTTGTCTCTTTTCCCTTGCTTGCTAACCAACTCAGTGGCCTAGTGGTAGAGTGTCCGCCCTGAGACTGGAAGGTTGTGGGTTCAAACCCCGGCCGGGCCATACCAAAGACTATAAAAATGGGACCCATTGCCTCCCTGCTTGGCACTCAGCATTAAGGGTTGGAATTGGGGGGTTAGATCACCAAATGATTCCCGTGGCACCGCTGCTGCTCACTGCTCCCCTCTTCCCCAGGGGATGGATCAAAATCACACGGGGATGGGTTAAATGCAGAGGACAAATTTCACCACACCCAGATGTGTGTGTGACGACGATCATTGGGACTTTGACTTTGAACAGACAGATCTCCTCACGCAGCTCGAAACATCTTTGCAGCACCTTTCCCTGGCTTAGCTATCGCACCTCTGTGTGATATGATAAGTCACCGTACTCTGTATCTAACTCTCCCAGAAATGCCTTGGACTGGCGGTGATTTAGACCTTTGGCTCTGATTATGTTTACTGCTCGCGTTACATGTTCCATTTTCAAGGCTTTGCCACACAATGACTCTTGGTGTATAATGCAGTGATAAGCTGTCAGCTCATCTGTGACGTTTTCCTCCCGCATCCTCCCACGCATCAGGAGTGGCAAGGATTTGCCACTAATCCACTCCTGTGTGCACACATCGCAGGTGCTCCGTCTGTGGTTAACCCCACAAGTTTTTCCCAAGGAAGCCCCATCTCATTTACACATCTGGATACCTCTTCATACAAATTCTGTCCTGTAGTAGTGCCATGCATAGGACGTAATGACCAAAACTCTTCTGTTATGCTCAGGCTGGAATCTACTCCACGGACAAAATTTGACAGCTGGGCAATGTCAGATGTGTCCGTGCTTTCATCCACGGCAAGAGAATATGCAATGAAATATTTTCCCTTTCTCACAAGTTGTTCTTTTATATTGGTGGAAAGCTGGTCTCCACATTCAGCAATGGTGTTTCTGCTCAAGCTCAGTTTTGAGAAGAGTTGTCTTTTGTATGGGCACACTGCGTCACAAAATATAAGCATACATTTTTTGATAAACTCTCCCTTTGATAAAGAGCCGGGCTGATTTTGAGACCTCTTTTGCCACAATAAAGCTAGCCTTGACAGCAGCCTCGCTTTGTGATTTGGCATTTGTGAACATAGCCTGCCTGGATTTAAGGCCTCGTTTTAATTCTTCCACCTTCTGTAGCCTTTGTTCTGTGTCCATATTTGTGTCTTTGTCTGCGTGTTTGAGAAGTTTGATAGCGCCTTCTTAGTTTATATTCTTTCATTACAGCCAAACTTTCTCCACACAGAAGACACACAGGTTTGCCTTTTACCTCCGTGAACATGTAGTCTGCCTCCCACCTGGCTTGAAACCCCCTGTTCTCATGGTCCACCTTGCGTTTTGCCATTTTTAAGGAGGGAGGTACCTGAAAGTTGATCTCTGCTCTGACTGCTGATGAACAATGAAGCAATGGTGCAACACACGCACCAATACTACATTCCCCACAATGCAACGGTAGCCCGCAAAGTCACAGCAGCGCACACAAGCGGCTGTGGCATGTGGGCCGGTTCTAGTAGTAATTAAATATCATCCAGGGGGACATAGATAAACAATTTGCGGGCCGGATTTGGCCCGCGAGCCTTGACTTTGAGATACGTATGTATTTATTTATTCATTTATCTATCAAAGACATTTTATCTATAAAATATATTTTATTGATCTACACTTTCCTATCTCATTTGGTGATACCATATATTCGGTCCCAAAACCTTTATTCATAATCCACTAATCTTGTATGATCCTGAGAGCCAAAAAGAGGTCTGCAGGTGTTTTCTATTCAGGTTCCAGTGCTTTGGAAGGCCCTACGTACCAGACATTAGAGCCTCAGCAGAAATGTTTGAAACACAACTAAAAATGTATTATCCATCCATCCATCCATCTATTTTCTGTACCGCTTGTCACCACGGGGGTCGTGGGCGTGCTGGAGCCTATTTCAGCAGTCATCGGGCAGCAGGCGGGGGGACACCCTGAACTGGTTGCCAGCCAATTGCAGAGCACACAGAGAGGAACAACCATAGGCACTCGCACTCATACCTACAGGCAATTTGGAGTGCTCAATCAGCCTACCATGCATGTTTTTGGGATGTGGGAGGAAACCAGAGTTCCGGAAACTCACGCAGGCACGGGGAGAACATGCAAACTCCTCAGAGGGAGGTGGAATTGAACCCACACCCTCCGAACTGTGAGGCGGACGTGTGAACCAGTGCCCCACCAAGCCACCCTAAAAATGTATTACTATATATATATGTATGTGTATATACTCTTGCATTTAGTTAAGTTAAAAGTTAAAGTTAAAGTCCCAATGATCGTCACACACACATCTGGGTGTGGTGAAATTTGTCCTCTGCATTTAACCCATCCCCGTGTGATTTTTTATCCATCCCCTGGGGGAGAGGGGAGCAGTGAGCAGCAGCGGTGCCGCGCTCGGGAATCATTTGGTGATCTAACCCCCCAATTCCAACCCTTAATGCTGAGTGCCAAGCAGGGAGGCAATGGGTCCTGTTTTTATAGTCTTTGGTATGACCCGGCCGGGGTTTGAACCCACAACCTTTCAGTCTCAGGGCGGACACTCTACCACTAGGGCACTGAGCTGGTTGGCCTGTTTGACCGCCGCTTCTAACCCTACCCCCCCCCCCCACTTGGGGGAGGAGCTTGGTGACGACGAACAAATTGGAAGTCGATGTCTGGATTTTTCATCGACTAACTGTGACAAGATCTGAGGTCGACCATCTACTCAGAGATGCTGCTATTGAGGCTTTCTACATTCACCAACCACTTCACTGAAGCCATCTTCCTGCAGTGCTTCATCTGATTGAATAGACTTTTACACTATTTTAACTCACATTCCATTGCATTATGTTTTAAATCTTGCTCACCAGCATCAATTGCAGCCTAGTCATCCTGTAAGAGGATTTCCTCCATCTGAAGCCCCGTGTCAAGGTTTCTAATTTTTCCCCAGATGTTTTTTGGGTTTTTCTTGTCCCCCTGTGGGTTAAGATCAGGGGATGCCATTAACTGTCAACTGTGGGTATATGAAGCCCTTTTGAGACATGTTTGTGTGACTAAGAGATACTATATAAATAGATTTCACTTGACTTGAAAATTAATTATGAGCAAAATTACATAAAAAAATGTTGGCTTCAAAAAATCTGATTACAGACAAAGCTGTGCCCCTTTTGCATCATAGAGTCATGTTGCAGTAGTGGCCAAAATCATATTAGAGACAAAGCTGTGCCCCTTTTGCATCCATAGTCATGTTGCAGTTGTTTTGAATCATCGAAGCTTCTCACAAAAATAAATCCAAAAAAGGTTCTATACAAACCCCCGAACTATAATTAATCAACAAAATCAATCACACTGCCCTAATTAAGAAGAGACAATTGATTAAAAGAACATTGATAAATGGAGTGATAAATGAGAATATGTAATCCAGGAGACAACAAACAAAACCTGAAAACTATTGAAACATTCAAACAAATCTTGATTTTGTTATTATAGGCGTATGATGTACCTGAATTGTTTCAGCTTGCTTATGTCTCCATAGGCAAGGGTTAGTGTTTCAGGACGACTGGCGTAGAAGTAGTCCTTGTATTCATCCCACCATACTTCCACTACACGAACATAATTCTGCAAACATGCACGCATTTATATTTGCTTCAAGAAATTTGAACAAATACAAGGTAAAAACAATTAACACGAACCTTAACCATTTTTAATAAGGACTTAGTATAACAAGTGAAAGAAACCTGTTATATTAGTATGAATGAAATTAAACATTTTACAGGCATGGTTTTATGTAACATTAACATATTATTTCTATTATACTTTTATAAATGCTGTAACAACTAGGCATGGGTAGGAAACTCTGGTCCTTGAGGGCCGGTGTCCTGCATATTTTCTGTCTCCCTGTTGCAACACACCTGATTCAAATTGTCAGATCATCAGCAAGGTCTGCAGAAGCTGGTTAACAATCCTGATCATTCGAATCAGGTGTGTTGCAACAGGGAGACAGAAAACATGCAGGACACTGGCCCTCGAGGACCAGGGTTGCCTACTCATGAACTAAAGGGAGGTTCAGCTGCTTCCGTACTCAAACAGTAGCATTCTAACCTCCACATGTCACAAAACTGACTAAAGAGTCACAGCTGAGAACTGGGAAACACATCTGTTATTGGAACTGAATTAGCCTCCCTCACAAAATCTACCATGGAATCCACTAGAAAGCATATTCCAAACTGGGAAAGCACATCTGCTATTCGAACTAAATTAGCCTCCCTCGCAAAATCTACCATAGAATCCACTTGAAAGCATAATCCAAACTGGGAACAACACTCACAATGTCTGTTTTGAATCAATCCACAGAGTAGACAGGTTTAAGCGAAGACAATCAGCTTTCATGGTCACTCTCACATGAAATGGACCCCTGCGGAGCCACAAAACACCAGCGCCAACATACTACATACACTGACCGCATGCCAGAAAATTGGATTAGCATGTCTCGAACTGGCATATTCATGGGTCTATGCCAGACAATTTGGCATCCACAGAATGTGGAATCCATAAAAATAAAGTCCCCCAGCCCTCAAACAAACTCACAGTGACACCTTCACTTACCAATCCTGGAAGGACTGTGAGCCCTTGTGACAAAGGCAGGGTTGGACTCACACGCTCAGGATAAGCTATGCACTAATGTGCATCTGATGGTTTAACGTTGATTTCTATCACGGCTTTCCATGGTTGAACAAACACAATTTCTGACATGTTCGGGTGATTTGTCATGTACTTTGTTCTGAAGTGTGCAAAGCACTGTTACATGGATTCTTTTCAACAATACTACATCAGCATCTGAGAGGTCCCACACTCATTCATTCAGAGCAATCACTGAGTTGATGACAATAAAAAAATCCTGTTATAACGTTGATGACTTCATGTGAAAGAAGTAATTATGAAATCACAAAGTGGTACATTTTCCCTCCTTCACAGACAAGGAAGTAGGCAACTCTATGTTGCATGAGCAGTTCTACTTAAGGAGACGCAAAACTTGCTCTCCAAGGAAGTGGGCAACTCTATACTGCATGAGCAGTTCTACTTAAGGAGACGCAAAACTTGCTCTCGTCCCTGAAACCTCTCGCCTGAAACCTCTCTTCTAACATTTCTCTGCAAAAAAAGAAATATATATTTGCAACTCATTGCTTTTACTTTGTACTCCCTGTTGCCATCATCATTTTTGCCTCCAGCCTTGCAACGCTAACGGTGTTGTGTGCGGAACAATGGCTTTGGCATGCCATTCGAAGGTCAGCAGTTTAAGGCTTGACTGGAAAGCCTCTGCTGACGCGCCTCGCCAAAGGCGAGGCAGCTTTGGTGCAAGGCCGCCCGCCCCCTCATGCCTGAGCAGAGAAGAATCCCCTGAGCCTTGTGACTTTTTCTCATTTTTGAATTAAACTTGAGTCATTGATAATGAAGGGGTACACACGCCGG
The DNA here is from genome assembly GCF_901709675.1 of Syngnathus acus. Classification (NCBI taxonomy): domain Eukaryota; kingdom Metazoa; phylum Chordata; class Actinopteri; order Syngnathiformes; family Syngnathidae; genus Syngnathus; species Syngnathus acus. Next base: position 18,276,324 of record NC_051087.1, on the reverse strand, counting down.
ACTTGTGTGTGGGCAGCATGGGATCAATGTCCGCTCAGTCGCGGTGTGCATGTAGGTGTGACTGGTTGTTCATCTCTACATGTGCTCTGCGACTGGCTGGCAACCAGTTTAGAATGTAGTCTATCTTTCACCCGGTGTCAGCTGGGATAGGCTCCAGCACCTACTGCGAACCTGAACAGGATAAGCGGTGTTGAAAATGAATGGATGGAGTTGAACTTGATTTTTGCTACTCTCTATTTCATTTTTTCTCTAAATTTGCTTCTTCCTGTGACATTGGCCTTCATCCTCTTTGGTGTGCCCCACTGCTACCTCGTAGCACACATGCAGACGCGCAGTCAATAAGTCAAATGAACCCGTACCAATGTCAATTGACTATATAACGACGCATGAACAATTCAGCTTTCATAAAGCGTCTCAGAACACGTCGGGTTTACATATGGTGGTGACTGGTGAAAGGAAATAGACAAGACAGGGCACTTTAGCTGCAAAGAAGTTGCTTACTTCTTGCTCTTAAATCAGACAAGAAGAGGCTAATCCTTGTGATACTATGTACTATGTATGTATGATATGTACTATGATAAGTAGTCATAAGTAGATATGTCCATGTAAACTTTGGTGTCAATTGATAGCTGTTTTTGGACATTTTAAGCCAGGTATGGGCTAACTATGACCTGCAGGCCATGTACGTTCAGCTTTGTAATCCGACCCGCTGTAGTTGTTTAAACTACCGTATTTTCATGACCATTTACATGACATGACCGGTTTACATCCCGCCTTCCAACATCGGTGGCGACAGGGTCGCGGCTCTTAGTGAACTGTACCAGGCTGTCAGTGACCAACAGACAGCGCACCCTGACGGTTTCACCATCTTCGCTGGGGATTTTAATCATGCTAATCTGAAGTCTGTTTTTCCGAGGCTTCACCAGCATGTTGATTTTCCTACGCGTGGCGACAGCTTCCTGGACCTGGTCTACTCTTCGCATAAAGGAGCTTTCAAAGCCGCCCCCCTCCCCCATCTTGGGCTTTCTGACCATATCACTGTTATGCTTTTGCCCGCATACAGACAAAAGGTGAGAACATCCAGACCAGTTCGCAAGCGGGTGCGGGTGTGGCCTGAGGGTGCCTCTGATGCGCTTCGTGACTGCTTTGGCTCTACCGACTGGGACGTGTTTAGGAGGGCGGCCACTTGCGACGGTCGGGCGGACATTGAGGAGTATACTGACTCTGTTTCCTCCTACATCGGGAAGTGCATTGATGATGTGACACACTCAGTATCCGTTGTCACTCGGGCTAACCGGAAGCCATGGCTGACAGGGGCTGTCTTCAGGCTGCTGAGGGCCAGGGACAAAGCCTTCCGGGCGGGGGATGAGGCTGGCTTGAGGACTGCGAGGGCCGACCTGTCCCGGGGCATCAAAGAAGCGAAGAGGGCGTTCTCGGGCAAAATTACCGCCCACTTCAAGGACAGCAGGGACGCACGGCGCCTTTGGCAGGGCATTCAGACCATCACGGACTACAAGCCCGCGCCGCAGAGCTGTGATGGCGACGTCCGTCTGCTCAATGACCTCAACCACTTCTTTGCTCGCTTCGACGCTCAGAACAGCACTTGCCCGCTGAAGGCCACTCCCCCTTCCCACGAGCTGCCCCTGTGCCTCTCCGCCGACAGCGTGAGGAGGACGCTTGCCGCTATCGACATCCGTAAGGCGGCGGGCCCGGACAACATCCCGGGTCGAGCGCTGAAGGACTGCGCTGGTGAGCTGACGGGTGTCTTCACGGACATCTTTAACACTTCCCTGCAGCAGGCCATCGTCCCGTCGAGTTTCAAAGCAGCCACCATCGTACCTGTGCCAAAGAAGCCTGCTCCGTCCTGCTTCAATGACTACCGCCCCGTGGCACTTACGCCCATCGTCATGAAGTGCTTTGAGCGGCTTGTCTTGGAGCACATCCGGTCAGTTCTCCCCCCCACCATTGACCCCTTCCAGTTTGCGTACCGAGCCAAACGGTCCTCTGAGGATGCCATCTGCTCTGCCCTCCACTCGGCCCTCACCCACCTGGAGGGGAAGGACTCGTATGTGAGGTTGCTGTTTGTGGACTTCAGTTCTGCCTTCAACACCATTGTGCCGCAGCGTCTCATCAGCAAACTTGACAAGCTGGGCCTCAGTACCTGCCTCTGCAACTGGCTACTGGACTTCCTCTGTCAGAGGCCACAGGTGGTACGGGTTGGCGACAAGATCTCCGCCAGCATCACGCTGAGCACAGGGGCCCCCCAAGGCTGCGTGCTCAGTCCGCTGCTCTTCACCCTCCTGACGCATGACTGCGCTGCCACCTGCAGCGGCAACCGCATAGTGAAGTTTGCTGACGACACGACTCTGGTGGGTCTCATCACCAAGGGAGACGAGACTCAATACAGGCTGGAGGTTGACCTTCTGACCGCGTGGTGCAGGGACAACAACCTCATGCTGAACGTCGACAAGACCAAGGAGATTGTTGTTGACTTCCGGAAGGGTCACGCCCAACACCTGCCGCTGACCATCGACGGTGCTGTGGTGGAGAGAGTGAGCAGCGCCAGGTTCCTGGGGGTGCACATCAGTGAGGATCTCTCCTGGTCCACCAACACCGCGTCGCTGGCGAAGAAGGCCCAGCGCCGCCTGTACTTCCTTCGGAAACTCAGGCGAGCGGGGGCTCCTCCGGCCGTCATGACTACTTTTTACCGCGGCACCATTGAGAGCGTCCTCTCCAGCTGTATTGCTGTCTGGGGTGGCAGCTGCACTGACCAAGACTTGAAGGCCCTGCAGCGCATTGTGAAAACGGCTAGTAGGACTATTGGTGCTTCTCTCCCCTCCTTGAAGGACATTTACACCTCCCATCTCACCCGCAAGGCGACCAAGATTGTGAGTGATGTGAGTCACCCCGCTCACTCTTTGTTTGAACTTCTGCCCTCTGGGAGGCGGTACAGGAGCCTGCGCTCCCGCACCACCAGACTTTCCAACAGCTTCGTACTCCAGGCTGTTAGGATCCTGAACTCGCTCCCCCTTTCAGCGTAGCGTCCTGTTCTTGCTGTATGCTCACTGGCTCGGTTTTGCCCCTCATATTTAATGGGTTATTGGTCTGTTATTTATTCATCGCTCATTTTATTTTATTTTATTTATTATTTATTATTTATGGTTTGTGCCTTCTTGTTTTTGTTTTGTGTCGCCTACTTGTATGTCTCGTCACCGTGGGATGGAGGAAACGGAATTTCGGTTTCTTTGTGTGTCTTGACATATGAAGGGATTGACAATAAAGCTGACTTTGACTTTGACTTTGATATAGGTAAGGCGCACCTAAAAGTCGGGAATTTTCTCCCAAATGGACGCATGGCACCCATGGTGTGGTGTGCCGTGCCCTAAAGTGTGACCAAAACTTGTGGACGCGGTTACGTGAATGGGAGCATTTCTGGCCGGCACGCTATTTGTATAGAGAGGCGGATGTAACTGAGGCCAGCATGCGGAGATTAGGGGAGAAGGTTGCACGTCAGTGATTACGCCAAAGACATGACCCCCCACCCCCTGTGGGTAAATAGTGCTGGTATGTGCGTTGAACAACACAACATCGGTTTGGCAAAGCTGTATCACTCTTCTTCGACATTTTAACGTTGCGTGTCTGAGCCCTTCTATGAAAATGAGTGAACCGAAGAAAAGAAAAGTGGACAGTGCAAACTATGCTAGCCAGCAGTCGACGCGCAAGCAGGAGGTCGCTGCAGAGAAGTTGCTGGCGAATTTACACCTAGCAAAAAAAAATTCACAGACAAACTTGTATTCAATTTTCTGTACCAAGGCAAGTTTTTTGCTGGCATTCAAATTGGCAAAGGCCAGCAAGCCTTTCTCAGAGGGTGACTTTTTGAAAGACTGCATAATGGAGACAGCAGGTCTCTTTGTCAGAAGGACAAAGGCAAGTTTGAAAAAGTCAGTTTATCACGAATGACAGTGACTCGCCGTGTGGAACTCATTGATGAAAATATTGCCGGTGAGTTAAACAAAAAGGCAGAGTCCTTTACATTATATTCAATAGCACTGGATTAAAGAAAGACACTGCCCAGGTCCTAGTTTTTATCCGGGGGATTATCAAAAGGTTTGAGATAATGGAGACATTTTTAACCATGGAGTCCCTAAAAAGAAAAACGCAGGGTGAGGACTTGTATGACAGGGTGTCTGCTGCCATCGAGAGTAAAGCTACCTTGGAGTAAACTTGTCAATATCACCACAGATGGATTCTCAAATGAAACTGGAAAAAACTTTGGGGCTGCTGAAAAGAATCCAGGATAAAGTGAAAGAGAGAAACCCTGACCAGGTTGTTGTTTTTTAACTGCATTATTTATCAGGAATCTCTGCGTAAGTCTGTGCTGCAACTTAATCATGTGGTGATTCCAGTGGCAAAACTTGTGAAATTTATACGAGTAAAGGGACTACAGCACCGCCAGTTCATTGCCTTTCTGGAGGAAACCGATGCAGATCACCAGGACTTGCTTTACCATTCTTGTATCCTTTGGTTAAGTTTGGGAAAAGTTTTTCAAAGAGTGTGGGAGCTTAAAGAGGAGATTTACACATCTTTGGAGTTGGGGGGGAAATCCAACAAATGTCCTGAGTTGAATAGAATAGAATAGATCTTTATTGTCATTGTCACATGTACAACGAAATTTAAAAAGTGCCAACCGATCCGCGCATGCGCTAAAAAATATATAGAATAAATAGAATAAAAAGATAAAAAAAACAAGCTAAAAACCCACAGAAGAACATACACAGACATAATCATTTACGTTTAGCTGCATTCAATGTGACTACCGCTGTAGGGTAAAAACTGTTGGCGAATCTGCTAGTCCTCGACCTAATTAATCTGTAGCGTCTGCCTGATGGCAACAGTTCGAAAAGGGAGTGGCCAGGGTGGGAAGTGTCCTTCAGAATGTTCTGTGTTTTTTTGAGACAGCAGGTTCTGTGTAGGTCTTCCAGTGTGGGGAGAGGGCAGCCAATGATCTTCTGTGCTGTGTTGATGACCCCTTGGAGCTTTTTCCTCTGAGCAGCAGTGCAGCTGGAGTACCAAACACATATACAGTACGTTAAAGTGCTTTCTATGGAGCAGCGATAGAAGGACACCAGCAGTCTCCGTGTAATGCTGTGCCTCCTCAGCACCCTTAAAAAGTAGAGTCTCTGTTGGGCCTTTTTAAGCAGCTCAGAGGTGTTCACGCCCCAGGTGAAGTCCTCCTCGATGTGGACTCCCAGGTAGCGGAAGGAGGACACCCTCTTCATACAGACCCCGTCGATGATGAGTGGTGGAATGTCCGTTTTATTTTTCCTCCTAAAATCAATGACCAGTTCTTGGGTTTTAGCCGTGTCTAGGAGCAGATTGTTCTCTCCGCACCACTCCGATAGCTGGACCACTTCGTCCCTGTAGGCAGACTCATCCCCCTTTGAGATGAGCCCCACCACGGTTGTGTCATCCGCAAATTTCACGATGGTGTTGCTGCGGTGGGCGGGGGTGCATGCATGTGTGTAGAGCGTGTAAAGCAGTGGGCTCAGTACGCAGCCCTGTGGGGAGCCGGTACCAAGACTGAGAGGTGTGGATGTATGACGGCCCACTTTCACCCTCTGGCTGCGACCCGTCAGGAAGCTCTTAATCCACCTGCAAGTATTATGTGGAAGTCCCAGGCCCTCCAGTATGTCCACCAGTCTGTGGGGGAGGATGGTGTTAAAAGCAGAGCTAAAGTCCACGAAGAGCATCCGCACATAGCTCCCCGGCTGCTCCAGGTGGGACAGTGCAGCGTGGAGGGCTGTAGCTACTGCGTCCTCTGTGGATCTATTTGCCCTGTAGGCAAACTGGTGGGGGTCAAAACCTCTGAACAGGAGTGCTGTGATGTCAGAGTCAGAGTCAGAGAGTCAGAGTCAGCTTTATTGTCAATTCCTTCATGCTAAGACACACAAAGAAACCGAAATACCGTTCCCCCTATCCCACGGTGACGAGACACAGTACACGATTAACACACAAGTAAAACAACGGGGAGAGAGTTCAGGACCCCAACAGCCTGGAGATCACAAACTTCGCCAGTGGCGAGCAGTGCTGGCACCCCACAACAGAGTCCCGGCACCATTCGTCACGGATGCAGACGCACAGTCCACCTCCTCGCGACGTTCCCCCTCGTACAATGGCCCGGGCCGCCCGATAGCACGCCATCCGCTCCAGATGCACAGCAGCCACGCACTGTCCGGTCCGCAGAACTCAGCAGGCATGTCGAAGTCCAGCGATCGAACGTCCGCCAGAAGAATGGAAGGCACGGCCGGGCGAGCTGGGTTGGCCGCCAGCCAGGCCCGGACGCCCAGCCGGGGGAGGAATAGCAGGCGAGTCCGGCGACGCTCCAGGACGGAGTAGACCGAGCGCCTTTAATGTCCCCGCTTCAAAGTCCAGACCGCCACAAAACTCGCTTTCGCCGATGTCGAGCAGAACCAGCCCGCCGCACTTGTAGCACAACCTGGTACGACGAGACGAACACACAAAACTGGCGGACAAACCCACATTAAACGACAAAATAAAACACCGTTCGGGACAGAGAGAGGCCGCTGCGTGTGCACGCGCCGCCATCTTACTTCCGATGTGACCCCGTACCAGCTTTTCAAAGCACTTCATGACCACCGGGGTGAGTGCGACTGGCCGGTAGTCATTGAGGCTGGTGATGTGGCGTTTCTTGGGCAGGGGGACTATAGTGGAGGATTTTAAACAGGATGGGACGGTGGACTCGGTAAGGGACTGGTTGAAAATCTTTGTGAAGACTCCAGCCAGCTGATCTGCGCAGTCCTTCAGGACACGCCCAGTGACGCCGTCAGGACCCGCAGCCTTCCTCGGGTTGATGGTCCGCAGCGTGCACCTCACCTCGTGCTCCTTCACTGTGAGGGTGAAGCTGCATCGGTCTGTGGGATGTGATGTGGCCCCTTCAGGTGGCTCGGACTCGAACCGGGCGAAGAAGGTATTGAGGACCTCTGCCAGTGAGGCGTCCCCTTCAGCAGCTCCGATGGTGGTTCTGTAGTTGGTGAGATGCTGGACTCCCTGCCACACCTGCTTGCTGTTGTTGCTGTCCAGGTGATCCTCAATCCTCTTCTTGTAGGCAAGCTGGGCCTCTCTGATGCCTCTCCTCAGGTTGGCTCTGGCTGTGCTGTAGAGAGCCCCGTCCTCAGACCTGAGGGACAGGGCGGTGTCCCTCTCCTCCAGCAGCCGAAGGACCTCCCGGGTCATCCAGGGCTTCCGGTTGGGGTATATCCGTATAGGTTTGTCCACTGTGACAGTGTCTGTGCAGTGCTTGATATAACACAGAACACTGTCTGTGAACACGTTCAAGTCCCGGTGTTCGAAGATGTCCCAGTTAGTCCTGTCGAAGCAGTCCTGCAACTGCTGAGAGGCGTCATCAGGCCAGGTTTTAACAGTTTTAGTGATGATAGGAGCTGATTTCCTGATGGTGGTATATGCCGGGATTAATAGCAGTGACATATGGTCAGACTGGCCCAGGTGAGGTAGCTGTTTTGCCCTGTAGCCTAGCTTGATGTTGGAGTAGACCTTGTCCAGAGTGTTTACTCCTCTAGTGGCACATTTAACATGCTGATGGAAACTAGGGAGTGCTGCTTTCAAATCTACATGATTAAAGTCCCCTGCCATGATGTGGACTGCGTCAGGATATCTGCTCAGCTGGCTGCTAATACTGCCATGTAATAGTCCGATAGCTAGCTTAGCATTAGCCTTCGGAGGTATGTAAACAACAGTCGTCATGACTACGGTAAATTCACGAGGGAGGTAAAAGGGCCTGCATTTAATAGTCACGTACTCCAGGTCCGGGCAGCAGTGACTGTCTACAGTCACCATATTAGTACACCAGTTGTTATTGACGTACATACAGAGCCCCACCCCTTGCTCTTACCGGAGTTCTCAGTCTTGTCATGACGCTGTGTGGTGTATCCTGCTAGCTCGATAGCAGAGTCCGGTATGAGTGGATGAAGCCAGGTTTCGGTGATCAGTACCATGCAGCAGTCCTTCACGGTCTGGTTCGCAGACATCTGTAGCCTTAGTTCATCCATTTTGTTAGCAAGAGACCTGGCGTTGGTAAGAAACAGGCTAGGGAGCGGTGGTTTGAACGGCTGCTTCCGTAGCCTGGTTAGCGCGCCGGCCCTGCAGCCTCGTTTTTGCCTCCTCTCTCTGCGCTGCCTTCGCTTCCTCCCAGCGGGGATGGTGATCCAAGGGGAGCCGGGGCGCCTGATGATATCCTCCGGTATGTTTTTCGAGCGGTGAAACTCCGCTGCGACACTCAACTCGCAGCAAACACCTATCCTGTGGAGCTCCTGCCGGTTGTAGGTGGTGTATGATTGACATACAGTGGGTACAAACACTAACAAAAAACAAACAATGCGTAGATCGGGAGAGCACTGAGCCGCTGCAACTGCGTGCGCCGCCATCTTTCCGTAGTCCGCCATCTTTCCGCCAGCCATCTTTTGAGTGACAAGAACTGGCTTTGTGACTTTGTGTTTGCTGTGTGTTGGAATAATTTAGGTAAAGCCTTGGCCTGCCAGACCTGAGGCCTTATATTTTACGAGTTCAACTCGTATCGTTCAACTAAGATATTCTTATCTAGTTCCAGGGATGTCCTTTGACCCCAATCACGTTTATGTATCCTTCCTGTCATTTTCTTATCATTTTGTTTATTTCTGTAAGAGGCCTTCACTAGCGATGAGCAGAGCTCCTTTGCACAGGCAAAATATTCTTTGTTTAGTTCAAAGGAACTTCTTTCCTTTCTATTAACTGTAGCTTTGATTCATAGATTGTTGTTGATCGGAACTGTTTATGTTGTTACAGAAAAGACATACAGATTGAAGTAGTTGCATATAAGTTATCCCTTGTTTACTTAATGTTTGTTTAAGGAACTGCATACAAGTTACCTCACATATACCGTAATATCCGGACTATAAATCGAGTTTTTTTTCATAGTTTGGGTGGGGGGGCGACTTATACTGAGGAGCGACTTATATGTGAATTTTTTTCACAAATTTTCAAAATTCAAAAAAAAAAAAAAAAAAAAGTTAAACTGCGATAAACGAACCGCGATGTAGCAAGGGATTACTGTAATTTGAATTTCAAGTGACGTCAGTGGCGCGGCGCGGTGGTTGTTTACATAAAGGACAAAGATTCGATCACGGGATGACGAAGATGACGAAGGGCCCCACGTACTACCGGCATCATTAGCGGCTTTGTTTGTAAGTGACACGGAGGACGAAGAGTTTGAAGGTTTTAATGATTTGAAGTGACACAGAAGGTTTGAAAAACTATTATGGCTTTTACGCACGCCCAGTCCTACTCTACGGAGCTCTCTTTCACCTCCGTGGATTGAAGTCGGAGGCAGGCGCTCGGCCGGGTGGCTGTCCGAGGACGGTGGATGGGGCTCAGACATAGCTTTTACGCACGCCCGGTCCTACTCTACAGAGCTCTCTTTCACCTCCGTGGATGGAAGTCGGGGGCCGGCGCTCGGCCGGGTGGCTGTCCGGGGACGGTGGATGGGGCTCGGACATGGCTTTTACGCACGCCCGGTCCTATTCTATGGAGCTCTCTTCCACCTCCGTGGCTGGAAGTGCCACCTCCGGGATGGAAGTCCACGCCGCCACACACCTGGAAGTCGACACCGGTGCTTGGGGCCGTGTGGTGGTGAACTATTTATGTTATAGTTATTTGATATATTTTATTTCGTATAGCAACTTGTATATGTTTTTATCGTTACTTGTTGGCTTGTTGAACTCTTGTTTTGTTAAATAAAGAGACGTTTACCAAACCCACGTCTTTCCTTGTACTTTGTTAACGCTATAATATAGTTATGTACTAGATCTGTAGAATAACGACGAGGCTGACGTCAGGGCGCACGCGCGGTGTTGTTGACAAAGGACGAGGAATTTGATGGATGGATTTAATGGTTTGGAGTGACGCAGATGGTTTGATAATATTGTTGTTTATGTGATAGTTATTTGATACATACTTTATATATCCTTATATGGGTCTGTGTAATATTTAGAATATTTAGACGTCAGCGGCGCGGCGCATACGCGGCATCGTTTCCATAAAGGACGATCGATGGATTTAATGAATTGGAGTGACACAGATGGTTTTATAAACGTGTTATTTATGTAATAGTTATTTGAATAACTCTGAATGTTACGTCAGGCCCGTTCTCAGCTCTTTGTTTGTGTTTATGTCATGTTAGCATACCTATCGTTTAGCCTGTTGTTGCTCGTTCATGTCTGTTCTTGGTGTTGGATTTTGTCGAATAAATTTCCCCCAAAATGCGACTTGTACTCCGGAGCGACTTACATGTATATATGTTTTTTTTCACGTTATTGTGCATTTTATGGCTCATGCGACCTATATTCCGGAGTGACTTTTAGTCCGAAAATTACAGTACTTAATGTGTGATGAAGTGTTTAGGGTTATTTACTCATTATTATTGTGTGTTGTGTTAGTTTAACAAGAAGATCAACTTAGCATAGGTTTAGTTGCATTGTTCCACAGGAAAGCGGCATTCAACGTGCTTCAAGTTATCTGATCACAGTCGAGGACGAGTCAGCCAACCATGGAGAAGCCAACTGGTTGAGGAAATAGGACAGACTCTGCAATTCCAGTGCTGGGGTCACGGGTCGACAATTAAATGCTGAGTCACACCACACTACATTCCTTAGATAGGCAGCATTGCTAAAGTTCCAAACCCCCTCCCTTTAGTGTAGCAACGCCTCTGTAACCAGGGCAACCAAAACATTAAAATGAGGAGTACGCAGAGTAAGGACTCAGAATTGATGGAGAATGTAACCAGAACGCTCTCTGCAATTCTCCTCGCGAGTAAACCAATGCTGGTTGTCTTCTCCTCTTTGTTTTAGTGTGTAAAATAATGTCTGATGGTACTTAACCCTGACAATGTGGACATATTTTCGCACATGAATGAAATGAGCGTGAACTACAGGGAAAAGATAAGTTTGTGCACGACATGTACACAAATGTGAGAGCCTTCAAATCCAAGCTGACTTTATTCTCCAGACAAATTCCAAACAAGTCTTTCTCTCATTTTCCCACATTAGAAAGAGGCCACCCAAAATGCAAAGATGAATCACTGGATGACCTGCACAGAGAGAAGTCTACCGTCGGTGCTCTGATTTTGAAAAAATGGACAAGTCACTTCAGCTGGTGTCCTGTCCCCTGTCACAGGACCCTGAAACAACTGGACCTGCAATTGGAACTGATCGATTTTCAGTTTGACTCCACCTTAAGGTAGAAGTTTAACTCTCTTAAACTAAATGCCTTCTATGCTTCAACAAAGCCACATTTCCAAACCTTCGGAGAATGGCACAGAAGATGCTGATGTTTGGCTCGACCTACGTACTTATGTGAGCAGACATTCAGCGTCATGAACACAAATAAATCTTAAAGATTAAGATTAAAGACCCAATGATCGTCACACTTTTGCATTTAACCCATCCCCATGTGATTTTAATCCATCCCCTGGGGGAGAGGGGAGCAGTGAGCAGCAGCGGTGCCGCGCTCGGGAATCATTTGGTGATCTAACCCCCCAATTCCAACCCTTAATGCTGAGTGCCAAGCAGGGAGGCAATGGGTCCCATTTTTATAGTCTTTGGTATGACCCGGCCGGGGTTTGAACCCACAACCTTCCAGTCTCAGGGCGGACACGCTTCCACTAACCCACTGCGCTGACAAATCTTGTCACAGATCCAAGTTAACTGACCAACACCTCAGATCTATCCTGCGAATTGGCACAGCAAAAGTAACCCCAGACTTGATGCACTGGCAAAAATGGGAGACCAGCAGCACTGTTGCCACTGAAATTTTACACGAGTAAATCTACTGTTCAGAAGTAAATGCAGTTGTGCAATCATGTTTTAATTAGCCTTGCTTGTAAAAGGCCAAAACCTTTAATATAATGTTTTTTACATGTCCTTTACATCGGTACAAATAAACACTCCATCCATCTGCTCCTCAGCCGGCCCGCCAGTCAAATTTTAGAACTCTGTGTGGCCCATCAGTCAAAAGGTTTTTAAGCGATAGCCTTTACCACAGGGGTCACCAACTCCGGTCCTCAAGGGCGCCAATCCAGCCTGTTTTAGATGTATCTCCCCTGCAACACACCTGATTCAAATAATCAGGATCGCTATCAGCCTTAATAGAGCTTGCTGATGAGCTGATCATTTGAATCAGGTGTGTTGTTGCAGGGCTGCACCTAAAACAGGCTGGATTGGCGCCCTTGAGGACCGGAGTTGGTGACCCCTGCTTTACCATGATTTCCATTGGAGAAATTGTGATCGCTTGCTTACGTGACGTCTTCAACCAAGACATGGAGGGGAGGGGTGTGTGGCCCTTTTCCTCATTAAAAGTTAGCGTTTTTAAAGGCATTCATTGTTTCATTATTTCTCCAAAATAAAATAGAAAATTCAAACTTTTTTAATTTAAATAAATAAACTGGGCTAGTTAGTGGAAAATGAAACATCTCTGCTTTACTGTCCTTTTACCGTAAATTTCGGACTATTAGCCGCTACTTTTTGCTCAAGTTTTGAACCCGTAGTATATTAAAACGTTAAAAAGGCTTTCTGTGTACTATCTTTCTTTGTAAATAACTCGTGCGGCTTATTGTCCGGTGCGGCTTGTATAAGAAATAAACTAAAATATTTCCGGATTTTAGCTGGTGCGGTTTATAGTCCGGTGCGGTTTATAGTCCGAAAATTACGGTAATTACAGTATTTTCTGCACCATAAGGCGCTTCGGGTTAAAATGCACAGACTCAATTATGGGGGCTTTTCTCTACTTAATCCACACATAGGATGGACCGCATTATTGGACGCATGCATGCCATGACTTAAAAAAAATAAAGAAAAACATCACTGGAGGAAGGCAGTCAGTTCCATTGTACTTTATACTGTATTTTACTCACATTGTTAATCAATATTAATACACAAATCCATCAAACTCCTCATCTTCTGTATCCAAATCACAGTAATCCCTCGCCACTTCGCGCTTCACCTATTGCGGCCTCAATGCATCACGGCTTTTTATGAAAACAAATATTACGGATATATTCAGTGCATCACGACGTTTTGCGGCATCACTTGGAGCGCGGGGCTTTGTCTGCCCATATGTCTTTACAGCACACTAATGGCCGGTAGAGGAGGCAAGACCAATTGGAACATGTTGATCCTTGCCGTTGATTGGCTTTGAATTGTAAGAGCAGTTCTAGCCACGCTTGATGGCAGGGCAGGATGACGAGACAAGTTAAAAAGTGTTTTGACACACAATGAAGTGATATATCAGTGGCGGGCAGTGCATTTCACACCTAGGCTTTCAGTAGTGCTCCATCTGAATCAATCCAACCCTCAATAACTATTTTATGGCTATAAAATTTCTACTGATGGTACAGCTGCAACAAATATTAAAAAAATTATCACAAATAACCTGATAAAATTGCAATATTATTTAGGATTATAGCAACATTTTAATCACCAAAAATCCTGATTATTTGTATACAAAATCCATCCTCAAGAATATTTCAGTTACTCTGTTGTGCAGATTATCCGTGCCTTTCAGTTCCATCAAGAAGTCCTTTTCTATCGCCATCGAAGCTATTGCTGAAAGTCGAGCCTGCCCTGTCGTATTTCTGGCGTAAATTTTAATTCGCTTTAGGGCTGAGAATGTCCGTTCAACAGAAGCAGTGGACACGGGGATGATCACCGCCAAACACACAAATGTGTGCTGTAATGTGTAATGTCTATCAGTCTTTTTAAGATTTCCCTGTTTTTCTTCACCTTTTCGTTGTGGAGCTCGCTCAGCTGTAGATCCACTCTGGTTTCCCCAAACGTTTTGGAAAGCACCGTTGCTTGTAAGTGTCCGGCAGTGCTATGATGCCTCGTTGCTGCCTTGGCAAGTCAAATTTACAAATCCAGTGTGGCTCCAAACACCATGTCGATCAATGGCAAATAACAAGCACTCCCAGCAATGCAATTTGCAGCATTCCTTGGAGCCTGTGAGCCAGGAGTACCGCTCGTAACTAGTTGACTGAAAGTGGCGGACAATCCTTTTCCGGGTTGTGGTAGGCTTGCGAGCTTCGGGGTTGCCCGACCTTGCTTAACAATGTCCAGCTTTTCTTGAAAAGTCCGTCTTGAAAATGGGTTTGATAGTAAATCTGCAACCAAATCCATTTCTTTTCCTCCTTCAGCCATGGTGGGTTGACAAAACAGCGATTAAATCAACATGCAGCTTGCTACAGATGCAGTTTGCTCGCTCTGGCTAGTACACTCTCTGACTATCCAATCAAAGCGTGTGAATACGCTGATGTTTCCGTACGCCTGCTAGAAGGCCTTGGTGTCGCCAACTCAAAATCTGATTGGTTGAAGCGACAGTTGGATCGACATTTAATTTATACTACAGGGCCCGCAGAACTGATTGTGAAGGCCTCCAGGCAGATTTCTTTGACCCTGGCAACAAATACTGGCTGAAATGTGATTGGTTGAATGCTTTAATATGAAAATACACGTCTGAAAGCAGCGCAACCAGGGGGCTCGCAATGAAAGAAAGCGGACAGACCATTTGGAATTATTTAATATGTATTCAATAAATCTTAAATACATTTTGTCCATAAATACGTATTAAATTATTACGTACTCATGGACAAAATATAATTAACATCAGTCTGTGATTCAGATATTTTTAGGCCCACCACTGATATATATATATTTTTATATATTTTTATATATACATATATATATATATATATGTATATGTAATGTAATGTATATGTAATGAATATAAAATAATTATAAAAGTCTTGTGTGGATGCCCTCACGCTTTGCCGTGGGGCCGCATCAGCAGCACAGCGAGAGCAGAGCAAAGCAGTGACACGTTTACACTTTAAAATTTTTAAAAAGTGTTTAAAAATACGATAAAGTGATTAAAAATAAAATTATAAAAGTCTTGTGCGGACACCCTGGCGCTGGGCTGCAGGGGCGCGTCAGCCGGCCAGCACGGCAAGAGCAGAGCGGAGCCGTGACACGATTACACTATAAAAATGTTTAAAATTACAATAAAGTGTTTAATATTAAAATTATAAAAGTCTTGTACGGATGCTTTTGCGCTGAGCCGCAGGGGTGAGCCAGCCGGCCAGCACGGCAAGAGCAGAGCGGAGCCGTGACACGTTTACACTTTAAAATGTTTTAAAAAGTGTTTAAAATACAATAAAGTATTTAAAAGTATAATAAAGTGTTTAAAAATAAAATGGGTTTTTGATGGACAGCAGCAACACCCGCTGATCTGCCACAGACGCCAGATCAGGTAGCTCCGTGCCAACAACAAAGTGCCACCTTCCTCACTAATTTGTCCAGGCGGGAGGCATCCCTCTTCTTGACCCCACCAGCACGCCACCGCAAAGAAGAGGGTGCTCGCCTCAACAGAACGATAAACCATCCGCAGGATCAATTAAATAATTCTACCAACAGTGTCTACCCTGCTCCAGTTTACTCTGCTCTACAAAAAAGGTGCATCTCCACAGCCACTGCCACGACCTGGGAGCAGTGTTCCCTCTAAGCTGCGCAGCTGCGCAATTGCGCACTGCTCGCGAAGTCTCTGCGCACAAGAAACTCCATGCTGCAAACAAAATAAAATTCAGCATACACTAATTGCTCAGTATATAATGTTAGACGTAATCTAATTAAGTGGACCAATGACTTTCTTTCTGTGCCTTTCTATAGTGCAAATCAGTGATTGACCAGCCAATGTTACCAGTGTATATGGTTCACTTACGCTACATAGCCAATCGTAGCATTGACAGTGCCTGAAAATGTGTCCTGCCCATCCGTCCCGTGCAGGTTTGCTAGCTAACAACACTGCGGCGGAGTCAAGAGATGCAAATGCTAAGTTAGCTAACCCCTTATCATGGCAAAACCGGTGGGGAGAATACTTCGAAGACCTCCTCAATTCCATCTACACGCCTTCCATTGTGGAAGCAGGGCCTGGAGACTCTGAAGCGGACTCTCCAATCTCTGGGGTCAAAGTCACTGAGGTAGTTAAATAACTCCTCGGTGGCAAGGCCCCGGGGGTGGATGAGATCGGCCCGGAGTTCTTAAAGGCTCTGGATGTTGTGGGGCTGTCATGGCTGACACGCCTCTACAACATTGCGTGGACATCGGGGACGGTGCCTCTGGATTGGCAGACTGGGGTGGTGGTTCCCCTCTTTAAGAAGGGGGACCGGAGGGTGTGTTCCAATTACAGGGGAATCACACTCCTCAGCCTCCCTGG
The DNA here is from genome assembly GCF_901709675.1 of Syngnathus acus. Taxonomy (NCBI): domain Eukaryota; kingdom Metazoa; phylum Chordata; class Actinopteri; order Syngnathiformes; family Syngnathidae; genus Syngnathus; species Syngnathus acus. The sequence continues at coordinate 18,259,992 of NC_051087.1, read as the reverse complement.
TAAGGTCTATTCAGGGGTGCTGGAGAGGAGGGTCCGTCGGGAGGTCGAAACTCGGATTCAGGAGGAGCAGTGTGGCTTTCGTCCTGGCCGTGGAACAGTGGACCAGCTCTACACCCTCGACAGGATCCTCGAGGGTGCATGGGAGTTTGCCCAACCAGTCCACATGTGTTTTGTGTTCTTGGAGAAGGCGTTCCACCGTGTCCCTCGGGAGGTTCTGGAGAGGGTGCTTTGGGAGTACGGGGTGCCGAGCCAACTGATAAGGGCGGTTCGGTCCCTGTATCACCGATGCCAGAGTTTGGTCCGCATTTCCGGCAGTAAGTCGGATTCGTTCCCAGTGACGGTTGCCCTATGTCACAGATTCTGTTCATAATTTTTATGGACAGAAATTCGAGGCGCAGCCGAGGCGTTGAGGGGGTCCGGTTTGGGGACCTCAGCATCGCGTCTCTGCTTTTTGCAGACGACATGGTGCTGTTGGCTTCTTCAGGCCGTGATCTCCAGCTCTCACTGGAGCGGTTCGCAGCCGAGTCTGAAGCAGTCGAGATGAGGGTCAGCACCTCCAAATCCGAGTCCATGGTCCTCGGTCGGAAAAGAGTGGGAAACCCTCTCCGGATCTGGGATGAGACCCTGTCCCAAGTGGAGGAGTTCAAGTATCTTGGGGTCTTGTTCAAGAGTGAGTGCCGGTTGGAGCGCAAGATCGACAGGCGGATTGGTGCAGCGTCAGCAGTAATGCGGACTCTGTACCGATCTGTCGTGGTGAAGAGAGAGCTCAGCCAAAAGGCAAAGCTCTCGATTTACCGGTCGATCTATGCTCCTACCCTCACCTATGGCCACGAGCTATGGGTCGTGACCGAAAGAACGAGATCCAGGATACAAGCGGCTGAAATGAGTTTCCTCCGCAGGGTGTCCGGGCTCTCCCTTAGAGATAAGATGAGAAGCTCGGTCATCCGGGAGAGACTCGGAGTAGAGCCGCTGCTCCTCCACGTTGAGAGGAGCCAGATGAGGTTGCTCGGGCATCTCATCAGGATGCCTCCTGGACGCCTCCCTGGGGAGGTGTTCCGGGCATGTCCCGCCAGTAGGAGGACATGGGGACGACCCAGGACGCGCTGGAGAGACTATGTCTCTCAGCTGGCCTGGGAACGCCTTGGGATCCCCCGGGATGAGCTGTATGAAGTGGCTGGGGAGAGGGAAGTCTGGGAGTCCCTCCTAAAGCTGCTGACCCCGCGACCCGACCCCGGATAAGCGGAAGAAGATGGATGGATGGATGGTAACACAGAACAAAAAGGGGGATGGCTCTTGCTTGTGCCAGGCTACTTGAAAAAGCATATGCAAAACATGCTCGCTCCAACCAATAGTTGGGTTGAATCTGATTCTTCAACTCTCATTAGCAGCATGGATCATCATTCATGAGCCTTACCTAACCTTAACCTGCTAAACCTTAAGTGGTGTTCTGATCAATGTGTCAAATACTGTATTAAGATGGATTTGAACAATGTTGATTATAAAAATGAGTGTTGTTATACCTTCAGCGTAGGTGAGGAACCAACATGTGCAGGGGGAGGATTGCCTTGCCAACCTTTAAGTCTGTATATATGCCCAACACGAGAGCACGGGACAAAGAGCAGTTTGCCACCACACTGCCATATCTAGAATGACAGTAAAATTTTAGTAGAAATGTGCACCGACTTTGCATATTCAGCTCTCATCAACCAGTGACGCCATCATACCTTGTATGATATTTCAAAATTTTCTCCTCCCCATATCTGCAATCCAGGATCATATAGGCCCAGTTCAAAGAAGTAGTCACGCTCTATAGCAAAGAGACCCCCTGCCATGGCTGGAGACCTATGAATTGACACCCACAGAGAAAAACAAATGAATATATGAATAACTTTGTAACAGTCCTCATGCTAAGCTTTTATTTCATGGTATTTACATCTGGATGACCTAACTTTGGAAGGAAAATGTTTCATTTAGCAGCTCGGTGGCGCACTGGTTAGCACGTCCACTTCACAGTTAGGAGGGTGCAAGTTCGATTCCACCTCCGAACCTCCGTGTAGAGTTTGCATGTTCTCCCCGAGCCCCCGTGGGTTTCCTCCCACATCCCAAAAACATGCTTGATAGGCCGACTGAGCACTCTACATTGCCCCTTGGTATGAGTGCGAGTGCGGATGGTTGTTCGTCTCTGTGTGCCCTGCGATTGGCTGGCAACCGGTTCACGGTGTCCCCCGCCTACTGCCTGATGACCGCTGGGATAGGCTCCAGCACGCCCGCAACCCTCGTGGGGACAAAGCGGTACCGAAAATGGATTGATGGATGGATGTTTCGTTTAAACCCACTTACTTAAGCAAAATTGTGGAATGGACATTAAAAAACTTAGCAAATAACATTTAATTTTTGCGGCATAAATTTCACTTACGCCTCACTCACACTGGGCACGGCGCCACACTGCTCAAGGAATAGAAAGCATTGGAGTCGACGAGTCAACTCACACTTGCTGCAGCGCGCTAAAGGAACGTCGCCGCCGTGTGCTCGCCGACCACAAGCCTTCTATTTTTCCGGATGTCGCAAGCGTATTTTCATGAAGCTCAAGAAATTATACGGCTCAGACAGGAAATTGGGGGTCGGCGTACGAGGTGGATCCAGTACATTTCAAAATAAAACTGTTTTGCGAACTCTGTTTTTTTTAAATTCATAAAATCATCACATATCTCGGCACTTCAACCTACAGGCCTTCCATTTCAGCTAACGACCGTATTGGCCCAAATATAAGAGTGTTTTTTGCATTGAAATAAGACTGAAAAAGTGGGGGTTGTCTTACATTCGGGGTCTAGACATTATACCCATTCACAACGCTAGATGGCGCCATATATCTTTAAAGCGAATGCTGAACTTGACTCCCGAGGCCAAACCGAACCCCTGTCACAAATAAGAAAAAAAAATAGCGGTAGCACGGAGAAGAAAAATAAAAAATAGCGGTAAGAAAGAAAAGAGAGGAAAATAAGAGAAGAGATAACAGAAAATGGAGAAACGTAGTGACAATCTGGAGAAAAGTGGGTCGAAGATTGGTCAGGTTAACCGGCAGCTGAGGTGAAGTTATGATGCAAACTTCAAGATAATGGTGATAAATGAGGCAGAGTCTTCAAACAATTTGTTAGAAAAATGTATATATATGTTATCATGCGTTCTCTAATCAATGCTTTACCGCAATATTACTGCAATATATGCTTGCTGTTTGGCCTTGCTGTTTTTATGATGTACCACAGAAGAGAAAAGGTACGGCTGGGCCAGGAGAGAGGTTACAGCTGGGTCAGACAGGACGCAGCTGACAACTCAGCAAAAAGAAGACATCTACCGAGACAGTTCCTTCTTAACAAAGACCACTTTGTTAGACAACATGCCTCATTGCTGTCTTGCACCTCAGATGAACCTACAAGTGACCATCAAAGTCTGGGTTTTCCAAACTATCTTGATCGTAAGATTATGTTGGTGCGTATCCAGTAATAAATAACCTAGCTTGTCTCATCCTACACAAGGTCGTAAAACATCCCTTGCTATGTTTTGACTAGAGATCAAGGGCTTTCTCTTCTCAACTCAAACTCCTTTTCCTCACATGTTCTTATTAGTATGTAACACCTGGTGATTTTTTTGCTTACGAGGCAAAGCCCACGTGCTTCCCCCTTCCTTTAGGGGCTTTTGTCTCATAATTGTGGGTAGGGCAAATCCAAATAAAAAGAGCGGGAGTGTACACAGATATTTAGTGTAGTGAGATTGTTGTAAGCTATCTGTACTGCACTCCTCGCGAGAAAAGACTTGATATTCTGTCTCACTTGTGGTTTGTTTGCTGTTGCTCTTCTCTTAATAGTTGTTCAGTCAGCGAATCAAACCTGACAGAAATTGGGGGCTCGTCCGGGATCTCGACACACCTTGAACGGTTCCAGCGGACTCTTCGACACAGGCGAAAATCCTCGGCCGAGGTTAACAAAAGCCCTTTGACGGGACTGTCTCGATCAGTCCGGCTGGACACCAGGAGGGTTGACGAGATTATCCGAGGAGGAGAATCAGCAGACTGTGAGTAGGAATATTAATTCTACTAAAAAGGAATGAATGAGCAGTGACAAGAGGTCACTTAAAACCTTGAGAATTCTAGACCCTATCAAGTGCAATTAGAAACAGTTAAATTCCGCTGGGGCGTTGTGGAGCCCCCTAACTTACACGTTAGTTAAATTCCGCAGTGGGAGGGGCGGACTCCTCTGTTTTTCTAATGAAGTACAGGCAAATAGGAGCAGTTAAATTCCGCAGGGGCGTTGTGGAGCCCCCTAACTTGTACGTTAGTTAAATTCCGCAGTGGGAGGGGCGGACTCCTCTGTTATTCCTAAAAAAACGCGCGTAGTGTGTTTGTGTTTGTGTACGGTTTGACTGAGAGTGATCTCATTTGAGCGCTCCTCTATATAAACACACAAGATTGTAAACAGTGGCTTTGTGTGGGGGCAGAGGCAAGAACTCTCCGCTCCCTTCGGGGAGATGAAAGGAGACTTACCACACATCGAATTCTTAACCACTGTCCTGTGAATAAAGTTGGTTTTAGGACACTGTAGGTGCCATTCAAACTACCAACTCCAAAATTTAGAAAAATGAACCATGGGAAATTTAGATAGTAAGCGAAAGTCCCTACCCCGACATGAACTAAAATGCAAAGATTGGAAAATAATTGAAAGGCAGGATCCCGACCGACTTAAAAAAGATTTCGATAAATGGGTTAAAAAATATAAATTTGAGGGAGAACTAGAAGTACAAGAGCGGGAAGAGAAAACACATGCTACAAATCCAAAACTAAAGATCATAGCGAAGTTGTATCCGCAAATACATGACACACACAAAATTGAGGAATCACCTCCTCCTTATGGGTTGATGGACAGAGCCACTAGGCAGAAAAGCCCGCTAGAAATGGATTGGTCAAAGGAAATCAGAGCAAATTTTACAGAAATAGGGAGAACAAAGCAAAATGATAATGAAACCTTTGATGAGTATCGAGTGCGCATGACAAAAGTGTTTAAAACACACAGTGGAAGATAATGCGCCTCAAGGTGCTTATCAACAGCAATTAAAAAATGCCATCCACGCAGGGTCCAGACCAGCAATACAAGGCTGGGTGATCAAACATTATATAGGCATGAACACCGGAACTTTGGAGGAATACATAAATCATGCCCTCCATGCGGAAAAAGTAGTAATAGACAAACAAAAACGAAAACGAATGAAAGCTACAAAAGACACTTTTCTGGTAGACCAGGATAGTGACACTTTTTACCAAAATGCAGGCAGAGGACAGAAAGGCCAGAGAGGGCGAGCAATGTCTAACAGAAGAGGCTTTAGAGGCCGAGGAAGAGGAGTAGTGCAACCTCCAATAGAATGCTGGAATTGCGGAGAAAACGGTCACATGGCACGTGACTGCACAAATTAACAAAGACAGTTATGGCTAGGCCAAAACCAAATCAAATCAGGTTTCCATGTAATGAAGTGGGAACCTGGCTGCCAAAATTAAAGAGAAATTAGCTTAAATATACAGGAGATATTTGTGTTAAAAGGATAAAGTAAGATAAAGAAACACTGAAGTTAAAATTGGCTAAATAAATGGAAAAGAATTACAAATAGCTTCTAAAAGTAAAATAAAGAATAAATCTGACAAGACGAGCAAAAAGGTGTTCTTAGTGGGATCTATGTGGTCTTACACGTATGTTGTGCGTCATCCTTTTGTGTTGGTGTGTGTGCGTGTGCGCGCAGAGGATCCTCATGAATGGGTGTGTATATGTGTGCGCGAGTGAGATGTGTGTCCTATGGAAGACATCAGTAATGGAGAATGTTCAGGAAGCTGTTTAGGAATAATAGGAAAATTGAGAAGTGGGCAATAATGTGTTTAAGTTGGTTGGAGAAATTGAGATGAGCAGTGTGTGGCAGAAAGTGACTAGAACGGTGGCTTGATAGGACGAGAATAAGAGACAGCAAATGTTGTGTAGAAGACAGTGAAAGATGTCGAATGTGAACATGACGAAGGGCGCAACAGCAAAGCTGGCCTGCCCTTTGAGAGGGCGAGACTGATAAGCGTGCCTGCGCTCGCGCGTTGTCGCGGGGCGGGGCTGTGCGCGTGGGCCTTTGCTATGCTCGTGTGGGCGGTGGGCCGGCATCATGGTTGTTACAGGAAATGGCCAGCCTGTGACCAATCAACATTGATGCTGCGCCCCCCCTCGCACGAGGGGTGCTATGGCTGCGGGCGAAGCAGGGAAAGTGTGAGTTTCTCAGAGAATGTTTGAATATTTGAAACAGGGTGATGCTTAAGGAAGATGTGACAATATTTGCATGAAGGATAAAAGGCGCTGATGAGAAAAAAAGTGTAATCAAAATGTCAAAATAGAGGATGACGTTTGCGCAGCGTTGTTTGTTGGTATTGTTTGTGAGCTGTGTCTCTGCTGTAAGTTTTTGTGTTGTCTGTGTGCTGTCAGTGTTGTGTTAAAATTGGCTAATGTAGGTGCACAAAAGAATTTGCTAGACTGTAGTCTATCTGATTTGCACCGCAAAACAAAAGCAATTTTGTGAAAATAAGAAGAAAAGAAAGGCAAGCAATTTTTTTGTGGGCAGAAACTGGTCCACACTGCATTAATGCCTAGCCCTGATGAAACAAAATTTGAAAGATGGAAAGAACTTGCTTTCTGGAATTGGATGAAGCAAAATTATTAAATAACAACATTTCAAAGCTAAATTTAGAAGAAATAGTCGATTGGTTGTGTCAAGACTACACAAGTTTTTACATTTGAGAATAAGAGAGTGATTGAGTTAGTTAAAGTTAAGAAACAACAACAATTGACTATTATATTAATTTACTGGCGGTTATTTTGTTGGTTTTTATCTTTTTATCTTGATTGGTTTGGCACCTTGAGGGAGAAAAGATTAGGATGTGGAACACGGGTTGAGACAACCAGTTACACAAGCAAAGCATGTATGCACTGGGACACTGAGAAGCATTTTGAAAGGTGTGTCAAATTAAATGAAGATGAAATCATATGTAGTAATACAACACTTTACTACATATGGATGCTCTAAATCATACAATTGAGTAAAATAAAACATACATTTTGATTTTCATTCAAATTGCTAAGATTCTTGTGATAAACGATGAGAGAATGATTGAAAAGAAACTACAAGAAACTACAAGAAACTACAACTAAGCTAGTTGTGGAAGCAGTCCAATTGCCACGAAAAATAGCTATATGCACGTGTGCAGGGCACACATGAGACTGATAAGGTGCCAAGAGGTAACAAGCTTGCGGACGGAACCGCATAGCTGTAGTGCAAAAGACGCTTCAAATTTTGTACACACAAGAAGCAGATTAAATTACTGAAACATTTTTAAAGATGTGCAGCGATAAAGTCCATAGACTGAAATTCAATTATGGACGAAAAGAGGGGCAAGAGTGGACAATGGTATCTATAAATGACCAGAAGACTGACCTATCCTACAAAAAACCTATACAAGTGGGCAGCAATATTGAGCCATGGTTGTGTGTCGCATGGCTCAAGAGGGGGGATAATGGGGCAGTTCAGTCAGCTTTATACAACATATGAATTGATTCATATTCAAAACATTTATAAAACAAAATTTTTGTAGAGTTTGTTTAACATGTGCTAAACACAATCCACAGGGTTATAATGCCTGGTCATAATAGATGCATTCTCAAAATGGTTTGAATTGGCTTCAACAAAAACACTGAATGCCTTAACAGTGGCAAAAAACGTTATGTAAAGAAATAATACCGAGATATGGGATTTCAGAAATTAATTCTCATGACAGGACTGGTATAAAGTGTGAAAATGTGCAGGGAAAAAACTGGAAGATCATGGACAAAATGTTTAGACCTCGTCAAACTGTTCATAAATATTACAATTACTGTGGGTTTAACCCCGTATAAAATTGTTTGGGCGACAATATAGATTACCATGTTTTGGAACCAAGTGGGAAACTAAGGATGATTAAAATTTGGTAGAAATAAAAAAGAAAAAAGGAAACAATGCTGTTTAAAAGATCAATTTGACCTTTGCAGGATGATCTGCTGTGTCGGATCTGAACTGCAATGAAAATATGATGTTTATATGTGTACTTTGTCAACAAGCACTGTAGATGTTAAAGAATGGGATGATTATATCTAAAATTAATGTGGATATTTTGTTTCAGGTAACTATAAGAGTTACTGAAAAACGAAACAATTGATTGCTAATGGCAAAACAAGCTGTAAAGACAAGAAGCAAAAATTGAATATGTCATATGTATGGATTTGCGACCGATTCTTTATGTTGTATCGTTGCCATTGACCAAAGATTGTGTGAAATCTGTCACATCTACTGATTGTGAAATGTGTGACAGAGCATTCTATACAGTAATATCCATTGAAAAAAGAAAGAAGTAGCCATTGCTTTCAGAGAATGTAGTCAAGCTAAATTGTATATGTATCAACATGCCAAGATCTGGGAAAAAGCTGGAAAAACAAACAAACAAAATGTCTTTAAATTTGAGAGGCGACGATGATCTGACTGAAATTGATGCAATCAGAGTCCCCAGAGGAGTTCCTGATTAATAAGAATTAATTGACCAAATTGTAGCAGGATGGGAGTCTTCCATTTGCTGGTGGTGTACGATGAACAAGAACGTCGACATGATGAATTACAACCATTGCAACATGCAGAAATTGGGCAAAGGACACAAGCGGGACTTGAGGCAGTGCACGAACAGCTAGCCACGCCTTCCCTAATGTCAATCCAGAACCGCAATGCTCTTGTTATGTTGTTGTCTGAGAAAGGAAGGGTCTGCGCAATGTTCAGGGAACAATGCTGCACCTTCATCCAGAATGACACCGCCCCTGATGGGAGCCTGACGAAGGCGATTGCAAGCTTGCAATCCCTCAAAACGAGGATGAAAGAGCACAACAAGTGGATGACTGCTTTTGGGAAGTATAAAGCCCTTGTGTCCTCAATTACTGCTATACTCACCTTGTGTGGTTGTTGTTGTATTCCATGTCTCCGTGCTCTGTTTAATCGTCTCATCACTACAGCAATATCGCCCATGGAAGACAAGATGGCCGGGGTATGCCTCTAATGTCTGAACGCCAGCATGTTGATAATAACGATGGTGATGATGGAATTTTTGCACTTGGGTTTACAGACTTCTTCCCAGATCTGGGTGTTTCCGAATGATAATATCGCAACGTTTATCCTTTCTTGGTGTAAACTTATTTGTGCTCATACTTGTGATCCTACGGCTGAAAATCTTTTTGAAGTGGCCGCTTTTAGGTGATAAGATGGTCTCTGAGAACTTATGATAAACAGGAGGGAATTGTTAGAAAAATGTATATATATGTTATCATGCGTTCTCTAATCAATGCTTTACCACAATATTACTGCAATATATGCTTGCTGTTTGGCCTTGCTGTTTTTATGATGTACCACAGAAGAGAAAAGGTACGGCTGGGCCAGGAGAGAGGTTACAGCTGGGTCAGACAGGACGCAGCTGACAACTCAGCAAAAAGAAGACGTCTACCGAGACAGTTCCTTCTTAACAAAGACCACTTTGTTAGACAACATGCCTCATTGCTGTCTTGCACCTCAGATGAACCTACAAGTGACCATCAAAGTCTGGGTTTTCCAAACTATCTTGATCGTAAGATTATGTTGGTGCGTATCCAGTAATAAATAACCTAGCTTGTCTCATCCTACACAAGGTCGTAAAACATCCCTTGCTATGTTTTGACTAGAGATCAAGGGCTTTCTCTTCTCAACTCAAACTCCTTTTCCTCACATGTTCTTATTAGTATGTAACACCTGGTGATTTTTTTGCTTACGAGGCAAAGCTCACGTGCTTCCCCCTTCCTTTAGGGGCTTTTGTCTCATAATTGTGGGTAGGGCAAATCCAAATAAAAAGAGCGGGAGTGTACACAGATATTTAGTGTAGTGAGATTGTTGTAAGCTATCTGTACTGCACTCCTCGCGAGAAAAGACTTGATATTCTGTCTCACTTGTGGTTTGTTTGCTGTTGCTCTTCTCTTAATAGTTGTTCAGTCAGCGAATCAAACCTGACACAATTGCAAAGCGGCCGTGAAATATGGTGCCACAGAGTGAGTTTCGAGTGAGTGAGTATGGAGATGGAGAGCTCAAAAAGATCGCCTAAAAAATGCTCACAATCAGAGAAAAGCTTTCCGTGGTCCTCAGAGCGACCGCTTTCAAGAGTTCAACAGGATGGTGTGCGTGTACGTGGACAGTGACACTGAGCACAGCGAGGCAGAGGATGTTTGTAATGTTCTGACATGACAGATCTTAGCTACTCTCAAGTTTAAACCAGTTTGCATTATTTGATTGCAATGTTTTTCCTTATTCAGATTTGTTTCAAGACTACAATTAGAGTTAGACTTCACTTTGATGCAGTTATTGCAATTTTGTTGTTTTATCACAGTAGATAGGTTTATTTACATTTCAAAAACCAGAAGCCATTCATTTACAAATGTGATTGCACTTTAGTTTACATATTTAAATGTTCAATATTAAGATGTGATAGACAGTTTTTGCATGATTTGACATTCATAACATGCTTTTTCTCTCGAATATATTGTTATTTTCTGTATAAAAATTAAAATTGTTATTCAAAAAGTATTTTTTCAAACTTGAGTCTTGAAAAAGAGGGGGTCGTCTTATAATCAGGGTCGTCTTATATTCGGGCCAATATGGTACATCCATCCATCCATCCATCCATTTTCTGTACCGCTCAGTCCCCACGGGGGTCGCGGGTGTGCTGGAGCCTATCCCAGCGTCATTGGGCAGTAGGCGGGGGACACCCTGAACCGGTTGCCAGCCAATTGCAGGGCACACAGAGACGAACAACCATTCGCACTCGCACTCACACCTAGGGACAATATGGAGTGCTCAATCAGCCTACCAAGCATGTTTTTGGGATGTGGGAGGAAACCGGAGTGCCCGGAGAAAACCCACGCGGGCCCGGGGAGAACATGCAAACTCCACACAGGGAGGGCCGGAGGTGGAATCGAACCCGCACCCTCCTAACTGTGAGGCGGACGTGCTACCCAGAGTGCCACCGAGCCGCCATCCCGCACAAGACTTTTATAATTTTATTTTTAAACACTTTATCGTAATTTTAAACACTTTTTAAACATTTTAAAGTGTAAACGTGTCACGGCTTTGCTCTGCTCTCACTGTGCTGACGCGGCCCCACGGCAAAGCGTGAGAGCATCCACACAAGACTTTTATAATTATTTTATATTTATTATATATATATACGTATATATTATTATATATATATATTATTATACATACCGTAATTTTCTGACTATAAGTCGCGGTTTTTTTCATAGTTTGGGTGGGGGGGGCGACTTATAATAGGGAGCGACTTATATGTCTTTTTTGAAACCGCGATAAACGAACCGCGATGTAGCAAGGGATTACTGTAATTTGAATTTCAAGTGACATCAGCAGCGCGACGCGGCGTGGCGCGGCGGTTGTTTACAAAAAGGACAAAGATTGATCACGGGATGACGAAGATGACGAAGGGCCCCACGTACTACCGGCATCATTAGCGGCTTTGTTTCTAAGTGACACGGAGGATGAAGAGTTTGAAGGATTTAAGGATTTGGAGTGACACAGAAGGTTTGAAAAACTATTATGGCTTTTACGCATGCCCGGTCCTACTCTACCGAGCTCTCTTTCACCTCCGTGGCTGGAAGTCCACGCCGCCACCGCCTGGAAGTTTGTTTTGTTAAATAAAGAGCCGTTTACCAAACCCACGTCTTTCCTTGTACTTTGTTAACGCTACAATATAGTTATATACTAGATCTGTGGAATAACGACGAGGCTGATGTCAGGGCACACGCGCGCCGTTGTTGACAAAGGACGAGGAATTTGATCGATGGATTTAATGATTTAGAGTGCACAGATGGTTTGATAATATTATTGCGGATATAATAATTATTTGATATCTAATTTATATATCGTTATATGGGCCTGTGGAATATTTTGAAGTGCAAGCGCCGTCAGCGGCGCGCACCCATTGTTGACAAAGGACGATCGATGGATTTAATGAATTGGAGTGACACAGATGGTTTTATAAACGTGTGATTTATGTAATAGTTTTTTTTAATAACTCTGAATGTTTTGTCAGGCCCGTTCTCAGCTCTTCGTTTGTGTTTATGTCACGTTAGCATACCTATCGTTTAGCCTGTTGTTGCTCGTTCATGTCTGTTCTTGGTGTTGGATTTTGTCCAATAAATTTCCCCCCAAAATGCGACTTATCCTCCGGAGCGACTTATATATGTTTTCTTTCACGTTATTGTGCATTTTATGGCTAATGCGACCTATATTCCGGAGCGATTTTTAGTCCGAAAATTACGGTATATATATACACACACACACACACACATATATACACTGCTTAAAAAAATGAAAGGAACAGTTTTTTTATCAGGGTATGGCATGAATTCAATTAGACTTTTCTTGCAGAGGGGTTTTTTAATCAGTTTCAGCTGCATTGGTGTTGATGGAATTAACAACAGGTACACTAGAGGGGCAACAACGAGATGGTCCCCAAAACAGGACTGTTTTTGCAGGTGGAGGCCATTTCAAGTTCCTCCTCTTGATCTTTTTTAACAGTTTTTCTACAGGTGTTGGCTTTAGCTAGAGTCATTAACATGACTGGGAGCATGAGGCGATTTCTTAACCCTCCTGAAGTTGCGCAGATTGTCCAACTCCTCTAGGATGGCACATCCATGCGTGCTGTTGCGAGAAGATTTGATGTGTCTCCCAGTACAATCTCCAGAGCATGGAGGAGATTCTAGGAGATAGGCAGTTACTCTAGGAGAGCTGGACAGGGCCATAGACGGTCCTCATCCCATCAGCAGGACCGATATCTGCTGTTTTGTGCAAAGAGGAACAGTTTGAGCACTGCCCGAGCCTTACAGAATGACCTCCAGCAGGCTACTGGTGTGAATGTCTCTGCCCAAACAGTCAGAAACAGACTTCACGAGGGTGGCCTCAGGGCACGACGTCCTGTAGTGTGCCCTGTGCTCATTGCTCAGCACCGTGGAGCTCGATTGGCATTTGCCACAGAACACCAGAATTGGCAAGTCCGCCACTGGCGCCCTGTGCTTTTCACAGATGAGAGCAGGTTTACCCTGAGCACCTGTGATAGACGTGAAAGGATCTGGAGAAGCCAAGGAGAGCGCTATGCTGCCTGCAACATCATTCAGCATGACCGGTTCGGTGGTGGGTCAGTGATGGTCTGGGGAGGGATTTCCATGGAGGGATGAACAGACCTCTACAGGCTAGAGAACGGCACTCTGACTGCCATTAGGTATCGAGATGAAATCCTTGCACCCATGGTCAGACCCTACATTGGTGCAGTAGGTCCTGGGTTCCTCCTGATCCACAACAATGCCTGGCCTCATGTGGCAAGAGTATGCAGACAGTATCTGGAGGATGAAGGAATTGACACAAATGAATGGCCCTCACGATCACCTGATCTAAACCCGAGAGAACACCTCTGGGACATAATGTTTCGGTCCATCAGATGCCGCCAGGTTGCTCCTCAGACTTTACAGGAGCTCACTGATGCTCTTAGACAGATCTGGGAGGACATCTCACAAGACACCATTCGTCGTCTCATTAGGAGCATGCTGCGACGTTGTCAAGCATGCATACAAGTACAGGGGGGCCACACAAGATTTTGAGTTGCAGAAATTGAATTTAGGCAAAATGGACGAGCCTGCCATATCATTTTTTCACTTAGATTTTTGGGATGTCTGTATACTGAGCCCTCTGTAGGCTGAAAACCTTTATTTCCATCAAAAGACGTGGTATCCTTTTGTTCCTGAGACACTAAACTGTCCATATCAGTATAGATATCCAACTTTTTTTTTTCACCATTGAAATCTGATGTTTTCAAAGTGTTCCTTTAATTTTTTTGAGCAGTGTATATATGTACAGGACTGTCTCAGAAAATTAGAATATTGTGATAAAGTTCTTTATTTTCTGTAATACAATTAAAAAACCAAAAATGTCATTCATTCTGGATTTATTACAAATCAGCTGAAATATTGCAAGCCTTTTATTATTTTAATATAGCTGATTATGGCAAGCAGCTTAAGAAAACTCAAATATCCTATCTCAAAATATTAGAATATCATGAAAAAGTATACTAGTAGGGTATTTAACTAATCACTTGAATCGTCTAATTAACTCGAAACACCTGCAAGGGTTTCTTGAGCCTTGAAAAACACACAGCTTGGTTCAGTAAACTAAATCACAAGACACCATCATTGACACCCTCCATCAGGAGGGTAAGACACAAAAATAAATTTCTCAAAGAGCAAGCTGTTCACAGAGTGCAATTTCAAAGCACATCCACGAAAAGTATGTTGGAAGGGGGAAATGTGGCAGGAAACGCTGCACAACCAAGAGAGATGATGACCGCAGCCTTAACAGCATTGTGAAGAAGAGTCGCTTCCAGAATTTGGGGGAGCTTCAAAGACAGTTGACTGAAGCTGGAGTCCAGGTATCAAAAGCCACTGTTCACAGACGTGTCCGGGAAATGGGCTACAATAGCCGTATTCCCATGGTCAAGCCACATCTGAACTCAAGACAACGGAAGAAGCGTCTGACTTCGGCTATGGAAAAGAAGCACTGGACAGTTGTCCAAAGTCCTCTTTTCAGACGAAAGCAAGATTTGTATTTCATTTGGAAGTCAAGGCGCCAGAGTCTGGAGAAAGGCTGGAGAGGAGCAAAATCCAAGTTGCTTGAAATCCAGTGTGAAGTTCCCACAGTCAGCGATGGTTTGGGGAGCCGTGTCAGCTGATGGTGTTGGTCCACTGTGTTTTATCAAGTCCAGAGTAAATGCAGCTGTGTACCAAGAGATTCTAGACCACTACATGCTTCCGTCTGCTGAAAAGCTCTATGGAGATGATTATTTCATTTTCCAGCATGATCTGGCACCTGCCCACAGTGCCAAAACCACCAGTAAATGGTGTACTGACCATGGCATTACTGTCCTCGATTGGCCTGCCAATTCCCCTGACCTGAACCCCATCGATAATTTGTGGGGTATTGTGAAGAAGAAGCTGAAAGACACCAAACCCAACAATGCAAATGAGCTAAAGGCCGCTATTGAAGCATCCTGGGCATCCATAACACCTCAGTAATGCCACAGGCTGATTGTCTCCATGCCACGCCGCATTGATGCAGTAATCCGTGCAAAAAGATTCCCAACCAAGTACTGAGTGCATTAATGGACATTTTCAAATGTTTGATTTTGTTTTGCTGTTTTAAATCTTTTTTTTTACTTGGTCTGAGGAAATAAGCTGTGTGCCATAATCAGCAATATTGAAATAATAAAAGGCTTGCAATATTTCAGTTGATTTGTAATGAATCCAGAATGTATGACATTTTTGGTTGTTTAATTGCATTTCAGAAAATAAAGGAGTTTATCACAATATTCTAATTTTCTGAGACAGTCCTGGATATATATACATACATATATGTTAGGGTTGACAATTTATTTATGTTATCATTAGAACATTAACTAATACTTTCAAACATGTAAATACTATATTAATAGTATAAATGACATACAGGACATAATGTATCAATAATATAGATATAAATATGATACGTGTGTGTGCGTGCGTGTGTGTGTGTGTGTGTGTGTGTGTGTGTGTGTGTGTGTGTGTGTGCGTGCCTGCGTGTGTGTGTGTGTGTGCGTGCCTGCGTACATATGTAGATGTAGCTAAAGTATACATACTGTAAATATGTTTTTAGAACTCTTTTCTTATAACAACTTTTTTATAACAATGTACAAGTGTACATACTGTAAACATATACACAAGCACACACACACACGCACACACACGCACGCAAGCACACACACATATATACCGTATTGGCCCGAATATAAGACGACCCTGATTATAAGACGACCCCCTCTTTTTCAAGACTCAAGTTTGAAAAAAGACTTTTTGAACACCAAATTTAATTTTTATACAGAAAATGATTACATCTGAAACAAATGATTATAACAATATATTCGAGAGAAAAAGCATGTTATTTTGCTTCATTCAAATCATGCAAAAACTGTCTATCACATCTTAATATCTGAACATTTAAATATGTAACCAAAGTGCAATCACACTTGTAAATGAATGGCTTCCGGTTTTTGAAATGTAAATAAACCAATCTACTGTGATAAAACAACAAAATTGCAATAACTGCATTAACCATCAAAGTGAAGTCTAACTGTAACTGTAGTCTTGAAACAAATCTGAATAAGGCAAAACATTGCAATAAAATCAAAATAAACTGTTACCGCTATTGTTGGGGAGCCGGAGGACTGTGTAGGGCAGGTTTGGGCAAACTACGGCCCGCGGGCCACATCCGGCCCACGGGACAGTTTAATCCGGCCCGCCAACCCTGAATAAATTGTATTATTAAACATTTTTTTTGGTCATTTTGCCTGCAATGACTGCATTTCCCCAGTAGATGGGGAACCGCTCGCCTGCGCATTTACTACCGGAAGCCGTGTCAGAAAGCTCGGTGCACACTCACAAGTGCGTGTACGTACTCAGTAGTACGGACATGGCGCACTCGCGCTCTATTTGTATCAGTGCCGAATTTAGAGCGTGGGCTGTGACGACAGCATTCTTGTAATTCGCGCGCTGAGCTTTCAGATACAGTTTTACGCTAAAGCCACCCACAAACCTTCCCCTGGAATCCTTCCATTAAAATGAGTCGCCCAAGGAAAAGCAAGGTGGACACTGAGTGCCGAGTGTTTAAAAAAGAGTGGGCAATTTGGCTCGACGTACGCGACGTGACGTTCAGCCACATGAACATCAACATCAACCCGTCACAGATCTAGGTAAACGGACCAACACCTCGGATCTCTCCTAAGAATTGCCACAACAAATTTTACTCCAGACTGTGACGCACTAGCAAAAAAGGGAGACCAACAACACTGTTCCCACTGAAAATGAAGGGGAGGCTCTCAAGTTTGTTGTAAAAAAATGCATTTTGAATATGATTTGTACAAATAGCAGGGATTGAAACTAGTGACCATTCTCATTTTCAAACAATGCAGGATGCTCAAGGACAATGATGCACCACTTGTTTCCGACTAATCTTAACCTGTAAAGTTCTTAAGGCTTACTTTAAGGAAGTGTTTCCCGTTTCCTCACCTCTGTTACCAGGTGTTTGTGAGTTAAAACTCTGCTCTGATTTTCAGATACCCCTCACCGTGTTGCCGTTTTGATTACTTTATTTGGATGTATGCTTTCACCGATTCTTCAAGATGATATATTTGGTCAGAATGTTTGCCGTTTGATGTGATCTCATAAGATAAACATCTTTCATTAATCTGACCTGCAGGCACTGAAATGATGGAGACTGTTATTCATAATAACAGTGTCGTATTTTATGAGAATCACTGATAGCAGTTTTTCAGTGATTTTTTTTTTTTAATGCTGTTAATAAATGCATTTGTTTTCAAAAAACATTTTTTGAATATCCATGCTTTACTACCTACTAAACGCCAAAACCTTTTATGCAATGACCTTTACAGGTCGTTTATATTACTTCACACAAACACTACATCCATCTGCTCCTGGTTCGGCCCTCCGGTCCAAATTTAGAACCCAGTTCGGCCCGCAAGTCAAAAAGTTTGCCCACCCCTGGTATAGGGGGTTGGCTCGGATGGTTATGCTCTTTTCGCCCCCGGGTGTCGGTCAGAACACAGGAGGGAAGACGTAGTTCAGTTTTGATCGCTTTACTGAATTATTGGCAACAAAGTAACAGGCACTGTGGCTCATAGGGGCATACAGGCAAACTGGCAAAAGGGTATAGGCACATGTTTGGTCGTAAGTATGTGAGAGCAGCTGTGTGTAGTGTACAGAGGTGAGTCTTTGGGTGTGTGAATGTGATTCTTGTGTGTGTGATTATTGTATGAAGCGTGTGAAGAGTGTGTGTGTGTGTGTGTGTGTGTGTGTGTGTGTGTGTGTGTGTGTGTGTGTGTGTGTGTGTGTGTGTGTGTGTGTGTGTGTGTGTGTGTGTGTGTGTGGTTCTGCAACAGACAGAAATACAGCACGTAAGTCAACGCTCAACTTCTGACGTCACACAACACTGGTAGACGGCACACATTACATAACTAACTGCACGTAACAGTTCCGCTATACTAAATAACCATAAATTAATTACTCTCGGCAACACACCAAACATAAGTCATCGAGACAACAAAATACATTTGCTGGCCACCGTTAGTCGCCGTGCCGCTGCGTAACGGCTGTAGTCATGCGTGTACACTGCTCGTACGATGCGAGGCAAACTTAAAGGAGCACGCCGGAGCTGTCAATCAAACGGTGCGCACACAAACCAAACCGAAGCAAAAAAAAAACATTTTTTTTTACCAAACCCTTAATTTACTTTATCCATTTGCATTGTTAATGATTTAACTACCAATTTGTATCTGATAAAAGGTACTGCCAAATCCCAAAATAGTTTGGTGTTTTGCTACTTTCTTTAGTGTTCTACTTCTATGCTCTATTTTTTCATACACGCAAGCACTCAAGTATTAAGGAAATATAAATCAGTACCTATATGGCTCTGTCCGTGTTTTTCTCATTTTCTTTTCCCTGTCGTTCAGAGGAACTCTCTTCCACAGCATGCTCCAATCCCAGGCTCCTCTAGCAAAGCCGTCTTCATCTCCTCCACCCTGGGGCTCAATGGTGAACATCTCCCCATGGATAGCGTCGATCAAAGGAACAGTACACACCGTCCTTTTTGAATGGGAGTGAGATCAGAAGAATAGCCATTCATTCAAGAAACAAGGGGGGGGGGGGTTGAAGAATAAATACAGAAAACAGTACAAAATGGAATTGTTTTTTTTAAAGAGGATGAGACAAGGTGGAATGAAAGGATGGGAGTGGAGACACAAACAACAATGAACATTCGTTAGCAGTATGCTCTCTGCAATGATTGTACTTATAGGGCTCAGTCGTATGTTTTCTTTGTGGTTTTCTTTCTGGATTAATTGCCAATCAATCACCTTATCTAAAGCTGGAAAAGGAGTGTCAAACTGTACAGACTTGTTTTTCACAGATGCCAGATCACTTGCCTATCAAAGGAAATATTTTAATTAGCTAACCTTAGTAAACCGCCATATGAAGAAAAGAAAAAAAAGTCAGCATAGCTGTTCTCAACCCTGGTCTCTACTCTCAGTACAGATCACAATGTCATCTGCAAACATCATAGTCAATGGAGACTCCTGTCTGATCTCAAACCTCTCCATCACCACTGCAAAAAGTTAAAGTTAAAGTCCCAATGATCGTCACACACACATCTGGGTGTGGTGAAATTTGTCCTCTGCATTTAACCCATCCCCGTGTGATTTTGATCCATCCCCTGGTATATAGTCTTTGGTATGACCCGGCCGGGGTTTGAACCCACAACCTTCCAGTCTCAGGGTGGACACTCTCCACTAGGCCACTGGGCCTAAGAAAGGGCTAAGAGCTGATCCTTGGTCTACAAACCGGATTCGGTTGAAGTTGGGAAATTGTGTAAAATGTAAATAAAAAAAATTACAATGATTTGAAAATCCTTTTAAACCTATATTCAATTGAATACAATACAAAGACAACATATTTAATGCTCAAACTCATCAACTTTATTTTATTTTTCAAATAATAATTAACTTAGAATTTCATGGCTGCAACACGTGCAGTAGAAATTGGGAAAGGGCATGTTTACCACTTCGTTACATCACCTTTCCTTTTAATAACACTCAATAAACGTTTTGGAAGAGAGGAGACTCTTAGCTTCTCATGTGGAATTCTTTCCCATTCTTGCTTGATGAACCGCTTCAGTTGTTCAAAAGTCCGGGGTCTTCCCTGTCGTATTTTACCCTTCATAATCCGCCACACATTTTCAATGGGAGACAGGTCTGGACTGCAAGCGGGCCAGGGGAGAACCTGGACTCTTTTACTTCGAAGCCACGCTGTTGTAACACGTGCAGAATGTGGCTTGGTGTTATCTTGCTGAAATAAGCAGCAGCGTCCATGAAAAAGATGTCGCTTGGATGGCAGCATACGTTGCTCCAAAATCTGTATGTACTTTTCAGCATTTATGTTTCCTTCACAGAAATGTAAGTCACACCATGCCATGGGAACTAATGCACCCCCATACCAACACAGATGCTGGCTTTTGAACTTTGCATTGATAACAGTCCGGATGATCCGCTTCCTCTTTGGTCCAGAGGACATGACGCCCAGTGTTTCCGAAAACAATTTGAAAAGTGCACTCATCAGACCACAAAACACTTTTCCATTGTGCATCAGTCCATTTTACATGAGCTTGGGCCCAGAGAACCCGGCGGCGTTTCTGGATATTGTTCATAAACGGCTTTTGTTTTGCATGGTAGAGTTTTAACCCACACTGACTGATGTAGTGACGAACTGTATTTACTGACAGTGGTTTTCTGAAGTTTTCCTGAGCCAGTTTGGTGATATCCTTTACACACTCATGTCGGTTTTTAAGGCAGTGCCGTCTGAGGGATCGAAGGTCACGGTCATTCAGTCTTGGTTTCCGGCCGTGGTGCTTACGTGCAGAGATTTCACCAGATTCTCTGAACCTTTTGATGATATTATGGACCATAGATGTTGAAATCCCTAAATTCCTTGCAATTTTGCTTTGAGAAATGTTGTTCTTAAACTGTTCAACTATTTTCTCACGCAGTTGTGGACAATGTGGTGAACCTTTCCCCATCTTTGCTTGTGAATGACTGAGCATGTTTGGGGAGACTCCTTTTATACCCAATCATGGTACCCACCTGGTCCCAATTAGCCTGATCACATGTGGGATGTTCCAAATAGGTGTTTGATGAGCTTTTCTCAGCTTTCTCAGTATTTTGTGCCGCCTTTCCCAACTTCTACTGGACGTGTTGCAGCTATGAAATTCTTAAAGTTATTTATTATTTGGCAAAAAACAATTAAGTTTATCAGTTTGAAATTAAATATGTTGTATTTGTAGTGTATTCAATTGAATATGGGTTGAGAAGGATTTCCAAATTGTTGTATTTTGTTTTTATTTACATTTTGATGGAGGGAGGGAGGGACGGATGGATGGATGCTGGGGACATCTCATGTCGAATGAAGCATCGGGCGGTGGCGCAGACTGCCTATTAGGCAGTGTTTTTCTTTTCAGAGAGTTTCTTATTTAGGTCACCTCTTGATTAAAAAAAAATCCTTTCATAGGGAACTGATCTGGCATATCACCTAATACCAAGTGGTGGGTGAAAGGGACGGCCCATTCAATGGCATGTTCCCTACAGGGCGCCGTGCATTAAGCAAAAACCGGGGGGATTTTATATATATATATAAATATATATGATATATTTTGGCAAATAAAAGAGTTGACACAAAAATGAGAACACCAGATATGTATTGAATTTCACAATATTGCTCCCTTTTCCCATCCAGACCTCAATGTGGGATCTCCAGAGGTACAGTTAAACTTCCAATATACTTCATTGTTTTTACCCAGGGCACCGTAATTTAATGCATGAAATTGACCTGGATGTCCTTATTTCACACACAGCCGAATGTCACGATTTGTTTGGGGGGAAAAATGTGACGAATGTTAGCATTTAAATATGACACATTCATTTACTATTAAAAGAAACACACACAACAAGGATTAACGTCCATATAAATTCATTAATTAAATGTATTCCAGCAACTGAGTGTTGGTAGATCATATGACGGTCCTGTGCATTGTTACTGCAGGCGTCACGTCACAAAAACAAAAGACAAAAAATTTAGGATGTATACGCCGTATTGATAGCACAGCTTTTGACGTTGAAAAAGGCAGCCTCAGGAAAATCGTTTGAGAATTGAGCAAACTATGGGTAATTTTCAACGCACATACATTAACTTTGAACGAACATGACCAGCGGCAGAGCACTAGCATTAGCAACTCGCCTAACTGCACCAGCTCAGTACTGAAAGGTTTGATGGCTACAGAGTTTCAAATTGGGCGGCGGTTAGGGGTGGGTACTGAAGTTGGTACTTTTTTTCTGAAGATTGTACTATTTTGAGTATGGACAGATTTAGCTTGGTACTCTGCAAAAACATATTTTCAAGAAAGTAAAAACAACACTTCTAAATTTAAGAAAAATAATCTTTAGAAGCTAGTATTGCATTAGAAGAGTAATCTCAAATGAAGAAGACCTATCTAAATTTTTAAAGCCCTATTACAGCTAAAATTAAGACTTGCTTGAATAATGGTATGCACAATCGTTTGCATGAAATCACAGCAGGACTTTTTTTTTCTTATTTTAGGAAGGAAGACCAATCAAACCACATCTGTATTCAAGAAAGGTATCCACATCAATTAAAGTTTAAATCAGGGGTCTCAAACTCCAGTCCTCGGGGGCCGCATTCCTACATGTTTTCCAAGTTTCCCTCGTTAAACACACCTGATTCATTTGATTTTCTTTTTTTTTTTTTTTTTTTTTGTGAAGAAAATCATGGTACAACAATTTTTGAAGAAAATCTTGTCACGGATGGTTCTTTACAACATCACTTTCCTCTCTTTTCATTTTAACCTAACTGATCGCGGTGGTGCCTTTCTGGGCAGTCGGAGAAATCAACGGCAACAAAAAAAATACATCCAGCCTAGTTAAGAAATCACCAGAAAGATCACCATGACAATTGTGAATAATAAATAAATAATTATTATATATATTATATATATTATTATAATAATAAATAATTGTGATAAATAACTGGAACATCACTCAAATATTGGTGATCCCGTTGAGAGTCTCACATATTTCTTCACTATCGAGTTTGCTACTGCATGCGCAGTGATACTGACCGGCAGAATAACATCCGGTTGTTCCCAAAGATGATCTTTTTTCTGAAATAATTTTATGTTTACTTAAGTAACCCGGCCGGGTCATACCAAAGACTATAAAAATGGGACCCATTGCCTCCCTGCTTGGCACTCAGCATTAAGGGTTGGAATTGGGGGGTTAGATCACCAAATGATTCCCGAGCGCGGCACCGCTGCTGCTCACTGCTCCCCGCTGCTGCTCACTGCTCCCCGCTCCCCCAGGGGATGGATCAAAATCACACGGGGATGGGTTAAATGCAGAGGACAAATTTCACCACACCCAGACGCATGTGTGACGATCATTGGGACTTTAAAAAAAAAATTTTTTAAAAATTAAAAAAAAAAAAAAAAAAGTCAAAATTTGGGTGCGTATTATACATGGGTACAGGCTTTTTTCCAGCATCGACATGCCATTTCTAGGGTGCGTATTATACATGGGGGCGCATTATACATGAAAAAAAACGGTAGTTATTTAAAAAAAACATTTTCAGAACTCATGAAAACATGACGAACACTAAAAACTTTCTGCATATTGCCAGCGTCAGGCAGAATCCTTATACCTCACTTTTCAAGACAACTCCCTTTTGTTCAACAACCCATTTTGAACATTTCATATTGGTCAGTAATTTTGGGGAAAAAAAAAAAAAAAACGCATCCGGATTGACCAGTAGAAGAGACTTGAGAGAAAATATTAAATTTATCAAATTGTGACACAGAAAGTTTCAACCCCACACCAGTGATGTGTGTCTACAGGCCTTGTATACAGGACTGAACATTTGACAATTCATCAATTACATCACATCACAAAACATATATTTCATAGGAACATACAGTGCCAAAAGTATTGGCACACCTGCAATTCTGTCAGATAATGGCCAATTTCTTCCAGAAAATGATTGCAATTACAAATTAATTGGTATTATTATCTTCATTTATTTTGCTTGCAATGAAAAAACAAAAGAGAATGGAAAAAGAGTCAAATCAACTGTCATTTTACACAAAACTCCAAAGATGGGAAAGTATTGGGACCCTCAGCCTAATATGACTTGGTAGCACAACTTTTAGACAACTGCAAACAACCGCTTCCAGTTACCATCAATGAGTTTGTTACAATGCTCTGCTGGAATTTTAGACCATCTTTGGGAAACTGCTCCAGCTCCCTTTGATTTAAAGGGTGCCTTCTCCAAAATGCCATTTTGAGATCCCTCCACCGGTGTTCTATGGGATTCAGGTCTGGATTCATTGTTGGCCACTTTAGAAGTCTCCAGTGCTTTCACTCAAACCATTTTCTATTGCTTTTCGAAGTGTGTTTTGGGTCATTATTCTGCTGGAAGACCTATGACTTCTTAGGGAGACCCAGCCTTTTCACACTGGGCCCTACAATACACTGCAAAATTTGTTGGTGTGAGAGATCGGACAGTATAGCCAAATGCAGAGTGAAGCAGACTTTATTGTGGAGGGCGAGGGGAACGGTGGAGGGCTGAAGCGGCGAACGGACGAGGCTGCGCTCGTCGGGTGTGGATAGCCGGATGGCAAGCCAGGGGTAGGAGCTGGCGGCTGGACTAATATAATATATAATATAGCACTACCAATGGTGTCACCAGGTGACAGCGATCCTGGTGATTAGGGGGCGTGGCTGGATGACACCGGCGCGTGACAACCCCCCCCTACAAGGGACGGCTCCGACGTCCCCAGGAACAGCCCACCCCAACACCGAACGGGCGGGTGGGGGCGAATCAATACTCCGGTGATGCATCTGAATCAGCAGCCGACGCCGAAGCAGCAGACGCGGGCGCAGGAGGCGGCGAGGCCGGGGCACGGCGCAGTGACGGACCTTCCCAACAGGCCATCTCCCTCCGGCACGGACGCCCTCGCCGGGGCCCCGGCTGGTCCGGATGGAGGCGGTGGAACTTCGCGACGAGTGAGGGGTCAAGGATCCAGCGGCTCGGCACCCAGGAGCAGTGCGAATCATTGTACCCCTCCCAATCGACGAAGTACTGGAGCCCGCGGCCACGATGCCACGACCGGAGCAAGGAGCGGACGGTGTAAGCCGGCTCTCCCTCGACGAGCCGGGGCGGCGGAGGAGCAGATGCCGCAGCCAAGGGGCTCACAAACACGGGTCTCACCCGAGAGACGTGGAACGTGGGATGGACCTTCACGGAACTAGGAAGGCGCAGACGAACAGCAGATGGGTTGATTGCCTTGCTTATGGGGAAGCTCTGGCCGAGTTGGGAAGGGCATTGTGGGCATACTCCACCCAGGGAAGCTGTTTGGCCCACCTGCGCTGATCTCCAGCAGCCATGCACCGGAGAGCCTTGCCCAGCTCCTGGTTCAGACGTTCGGCTTGCTGCGGATGGAACCCTGAGGAGAGGCTGGCCGTGGCGCCGAGGAGCCGGCAGAACTCCGCACAGAAGGCGGAAGAGAATTCGGGAATGCCGGGAATGGGCCTTTTGAGCGGGTCGGCAGCTGCTCTTAGGTATAAGCGATGGCATCGCTCGCTCCACTGCTGAACGCCTCCCACTCCCCAGTCCAGCACCGGGTTGTGCAGCTGCAGCCAGGGAAGCCCCAAGATGAGCCGCTGCTTTGGGAGAGACAGGAGAAAAAACTGAATCGTCTCATGGTGATTGCTCGAGAGAAGTAACCTAACTGGCTCCGTGATGGAAGTCACCTCGCCAATCAGCCGACCGTCAATGCCATTAGCGGGGATTGAT
This sequence comes from Syngnathus acus, assembly GCF_901709675.1. NCBI lineage: Eukaryota > Metazoa > Chordata > Actinopteri > Syngnathiformes > Syngnathidae > Syngnathus > Syngnathus acus. The sequence goes on along the minus strand of NC_051087.1, from coordinate 18,234,310 downwards.
GGGCTCAGGGGCAGGAACTTGATTTCCCACTGAAGGGACAAACTAATGTCCATGATGTTACCCTCCGCTCCGGCATCCACCAAGGCCGCCACGTTGCGGTCCCCCGCCGCAAACTGGATGTGTGCTTGTAGCGTGAAGGAGCTGGAACTCGAAGGGGAACTGGGATAGCAGGTGTTAGTCGAGCTCACACGGATCTCCCCAACGCCGCGCGAGCTCTGGCCTTTTAACGGACATCCGACTGCCCGATGGCCGACCCTTGCGTGAGCCGTCGGCGGTGTTCCTCTGTGGGAAGGCCGGCTCGCCCCAATTCCCTCGGCTCAGCGGGCGGGGCGGTCGATGGAAGCTGAACGGGCAGACGAGTGTGGCTGCGCGGGCTTCGCGGAGCTCCTCGCTCCCGCTCGTGTCACCGGGTCCGGATCCGCCGGTCCACACGGGCCGCCAAGTCCATTGCCCCTTCCAGGGTTCGAGGACGCTCGTAGGACACCAACGCGTCCTTCATGTACTCGGCGAGCCCGTGAAGCAAGGTGCTCACCAGGGCCGGTGTGTTCCACTGGTTGCTGCCAGCCAATGTCTGGAACTTGAGAGCATACTCTGCCACCGATCGGCTATCCTGCCGCAATGTAGCTGGCCCCTCAGCGGCCGAGCCCAGGTCGAATAGCCGTAGGAGTTTGCTCGCGAAGGCTTTGAATGAGTCACAAGCAGGCGCCCTTTGCTCATACTCAGCCATTCCCCACAGCCGTGCTTCGCCCGTGAAGTAGGACAGGACAAACCCAACTTTGGCTGGCTCGGTCGCAAACGTGACGGGTTGGAGACTGAACATGATGCAGCAGTTTGTCACAAACGCCCTGACATGTTTGGGATCACCATTGAACTTTTCTGTTACCAAGACGAGGCTCCGGAACATCCACGGCCCTCTGGGTCTCTGCGTTGGAACACGAGCTGGATGTGGGGAGGGGGCGACAACAGCTGGTGGGATGTGGCTCGGCGGATGGCTTCTGGACATGGTACGGAAGGTGCCGAGTACCTGAGCCATCTCCTGCTGCTGCAGTTCGAGCTGTTGCTGTTGTTGCTGCAGCTGGTGCTGCTGCTGGCCCACTTCGATCAGGGTTCGAATGTCCGCCGACAGGCTACTGACCGCTGGCTCGGTCCGCTCCAGTCGACACAATGCCATCTGATCACTTGCTGGCTGCATAGTGTGGTCAGCTTGTACTGTGAGAGATTGGACAGTACAGCCAAATGCAAAGTAAAGCAGAGTTTATTGTGGAGGGAGAGGAGAACGGTGGAGGGCTGAAGCGGCGAACGGACGAGGCTGCGCTCGTCCGGTGTGGATAGCCGGATGGCAAGCCAGGGGAAGGAGCTGGCGGCTGGACTTCGCACTGGCGAGGACGGGACGTGGCGGACGGGTGATCTCCAAGGAGAGCAACTGCGGACTGGCACTGGATAGACAGGAACAGAACCGAATCATGAAGAAACGGCGAGTCAAGCTTACAAGGACCGGTGTGCACGGAGACATCACGAGACAAGCTGACAAGCATTGTCACGCTGGCCACGCTAATATAGCGGTCCCAATGAGCCCGCGACAGGTGACAGCGATCCTGGTGATTAGGGGGCGTGGCTGGATGACACCGGCGCGTGACAGTTGGTCTTCAGACTTCATAATGCCATGCATACAGTCAAGCAGTCCAGTGCCAGAGGTAGCAAAGCAACCCCAAAACATCAGGAAACCTCCACGATGTTTGACTGTAGGGATCTGATTCTTTTCTTTGAAGGCCTCGTTTTTTTTTCCTGTAAACTATGTTGATGCCTTTTCCCAAAAAACTCTATTTTTGCTTGTATTTTTGTCTGTTTTATCTGTATTTTTCAGGGATGAGAATTTTCCGCGGATCTGCAGATTTCCGTGTTTTTTTCCGTCGAAAGTATTTTCGTGAATCGTGTAAATACGTTGAGAAAATTATTTTTTTTATATATGGGAGCGGCCGGCCAGCTGGCCAGGCAACGTTAGCCTCGGCGACTCGCGAGCATTCTCCCGCCCGCCGCAACGGCATATATATATATAGAGAGAGAGAGAGAGAGAGAGAGAGAGAGAGAGAGAGAGAGAGAGAGAGAGAGAGAGAGAGAGAGAGAGAGAGAGAGAGAGAGAGAGAGAGAGAGAGTATATTCACTGCTCAAAAAAATTAAAGAAACACTTTGAAAACAAATCAGATTTCGATGGTGAATTTTTTTGGGGGGATATCTATACTGATATGGACAGTTTAATGTCTCAGGAACAAAAGGATGCCACATCTTTTGATGGAAATAAAAGTTTTCAGCCTACAGAGGGCTCAGTATATAGACACCCCAAAAATCAAAGTGAAAAAATGATGTGGCAGGCAAGTTTGAATACTTTTTTAACAACAATTTTAATTTTTATACAGAAAATAACAATATATTCGAGAGAAAAAGCATGTTATGAATGTCAAATCATGCAAAAACTGTCTATCACATCTTAATATTGAACATTTAAATATGTAAACTAAAGTGCAATCACATTTGTAAATGAATGGCTACTGGTTTTTGAAATGTAAATAAACCTATCTACTGTGATAAAACAACAAAATTGCAATAACTGCATTAACCATCAAAGTGAAGTCTAACTCTAATTGTAGTCTTGAAACAAATCTGAATAAGGAAAAACATTGCAATCAAATAATGCAAACTGGTTTAAACTTGAGAGTAGCTAGGATCTGTCATGTCAGAACATTACAAACATCCTCTGCCTTGCTGTGCTCAGTGTCACTGTCCACGTACGCGCACACCCTCCTGTCGAACTCTTAAAAGCGGTCGCTCTGAGGACCACGGAAAGCTTTTCTCTGATTGTGAGCATTTTTTAGGCGATCATGGAAATAAAAGTTTTCAGCCTACAGAGGGCTCAGTATATAGACACCCCAAAAATCAAAGTGAAAAAATGATGTGGCAGGCTCGTCCATTTTGCCTAAATTCAATTCCTGCAACTCAAAATTATTTTCAATATCTTGTGTGGCCCCCATGTACTTGTATGCATGCTTGACAACGTCGCGGCATGCTCCTAATGAGACGACAAATGGTGTCTTGTGAGATGTCCTCTCAGATCTGTCTAAGGGCATCAGTGAGCTCCTGTAAAGTCTGAGGAGCAACCTGGCGGCATCTGATGGACCGAAACATTATGTCCCAGAGGTGTTCTATCGGGTTTAGATCAGGTGATCGTGAGGGCCATTCAATTCCTTCATCCTCCAGATACTGTCTGCATAGTCTTGCCACATGAGGCCAGGCATTGTTGTGGATCAGGAGGAACCCAGGACCTACTGCACCAATGTAGGGTCTGACCATGGGTGCAAGGATTTCATCTCGATACCTAATGGCAGTCAGAGTGCCGTTCTCTAGCCTGTAGAGGTCTGTTCATCCCTCCATGGAAATCCCTCCCCAGACCATCACTGACCCACCACCGAACCGGTCATGCTGAATGATGTTGCAGGCAGCATAGCGCTCTCCTTGGCTTCTCCAGATCCTTTCACGTCTATCACAGGTGCTCAGGGTAAACCTGCTCTCATCTGTGAAAAGCACAGGGCGCCAGTGGTGGACTTGCCAATTCTGGTGTTCTGTGGCAAATGCCAATCGAGCTCCACGGTGCTGAGCAATGAGCACAGGGCACACTACAGGACGTCGTGCCCTGAGGCCACCCTCGTGAAGTCTGTTTCTGACTGTTTGGGCAGAGACATTCACACCAGTAGCCTGCTGGAGGTCATTCTGTAAGGCTCGGGCAGTGCTCAACCTGTTCCTCTTTGCACAAAACAGCAGATATCGGCCCTGCTGATGGAATGAGGACCGTATACGGCCCTGTCCAGCTCTCCTAGAGTAACTGCCTGTCTCCTGGAATCTCCTCCATGCTCTGGAGATTGTCCTGGGAGACACATCAAATCTTATCAGGAAAGTGTAATTGAATTCATGCCATACCCTGATAAAAAACTGTTCCTTTAATTTTTTGAGCAGTGTATATAGAGCATATATACAGTGCCTTGCGAAAGTATTCGGCTCCCTTGAATCTTTCAACATTTCGCGACATTTCAGGCTTCAAACATAAAGATATAAAAGTTTAATTTTTTGTCAAGAATCAACAAGTGGGACACGATCGTGAAGTGGAACAAAATTTATTGGATAATTTAAACTTTTTTAACAAATAAAAAACTGAAAAGTGGGGAATGCAATATTATTCGGCCCCCTTGCGCTAATACTTTGTAGCACCACCTTTTGCTGCAATTACAGCTGCAAGTCGCTTGGGGTATGTCTCTATCAGTTTTGCACATCGAGAGACTGGAATTCTTGCCCGTTCTTCCTTGCAAAACAGTTCAAGCTCAGTGAGGTTGGATGGAGAGCGTTTGTGAACAGCAGTCTTCAGCTCTTTCCACAGATTCTCGATTGGATTCAGGTCTGGACTTTGACTTGGCCATTCTAACACCTGGATACGTCTATTTGTGAACCATTCCATTGTAGATTTGGCTTTATGTTTTGGATCATTGTCCTGTTGGAAGATAAATCTCCGTCCCAGTCTCAGGTCTTTTGCAGACTCCAACAGGTTTTCTTCCAGAATGGTCCTGTATTTGGCTCCATCCATCTTCCCATCAATTTTAGCCATCTTCCCTGTCCCTGCTGAAGAAAAGCAGGCCCAAACCATGATGCTGCCACCACCATGTTTGACAGTGGGGATGGTGTGTTCAGGGTGATGAGCTGTGTTGCTTTTACGCCAAACATATCGTTTTGCATTGTGGCCAAAAAGTTCGATTTTGGTTTCATCTGACCAGAGCACCTTCTTCCACATGTTTGGTGTGTCTCCCAGTTGGCTTGTGGCAAACTTTAAACGAGACTTTTTATGGATATCTTTGAGAAATGGCTTTCTTCTTGCCACTCTTCCATAAAGGCCAGATTTGTGCAGTGCACGACTGATTGTTGTCCTATGGACAGACTCTCCCACCTCAGCTGTAGTTATCTGCAGTTCATCCAGAGTGATCATGGGCCTCTTGGCTGCATCTCTGATCAGTCTTCTCCTTGTTTGAGATGAAAGTTTGGAGGGACGGCCGGGTCTTGGTAGATTTGCAGTGGTCTGATACTCCTTCCATTTCAATATAATTGCTTGCACAGTGCTCCTTGAGATGTTTAAAGCTTGGGAAATCTTTTTGTATCCAAATCCGGCTTTAAACTTCTCCACAACAGTATCTCGGACCTGCCTGGTGTGTTCCTTTGTCTTCATGGTTCTCTCTGCGCTTTAAACAGAACCCTGAGACTATCAAAGAGCAGGTGCATTTATACGGAGACTTGATTACACACAGGTGCACTCTATTTATCATTATCAGTCATTTAGGACAACATTGGATCATTCAAAGATCCTCACTGAACTTCTGGAGTGAGTTTGCTGCACTGAAAGTAAAGGGGCCGAATAATATTGCACGCCCCACTTTTCAGTTTTTTATTTGTTAAAAAAAGTTTAAATTATCCAATAAATTTCGTTCCACTTCGCGATTGTGTCCCACCTGTTGTTGATTCTTGACAAAAAATTAAAATTTTATATCTTTATGTTTGAAGCCTGAAATGTGGCGAAATGTTGAAAGGTTCAAGGGGGCCGAATACTATCGCAAGGCACTGTATATATCTATATATATTCTCCCCCCCACGCTACTTTTCCCTGCTTTTTCACATTTGCCATTCTCATTCCTGATTTTTGTTTTGTAAAGACAATCAAAATGAACATTTTAATATAAAAGCGTTTGTAATTGCAATCAATTTCTGGAATAAATTGACCATTATCTGACAGAATTGCAAGGGTGCCAATACCTTTGGCCAGCACTGTATGCAATATACCTATGAGTAAAACTGTACTATGAACATCTATAAAAGGTTATCAGCAGATACTTGGTTCCTAGCGCCATGTTTGATATATATTTTATGAGACATAATCTCTGTCATAACCAAGATGATTGTACATCTGAAGTTAAAAAAAATACAAAGATGAATTTATTACATAGATATATATAAATGGTTCAAATTCAGGTCAATTAGAAGAATCAACAGCACTCACAATTACTGACTCCTTCATGGATTTGTTTCCATTTCGAGTTATCAATTTAATAAATACTGCATGCTTTACGTCTTAATTTCTTAAGAAGTCCCTCATTTTTAAGTAGGAGATGCTTACTTCGGATGTTGGTCCCAGTGTATTCATTTGAAAAAATGGACTGTCTAATAAGACCCACGTTATGACATCATTAATACATTTAATTGTGCCTTATCAAATTGCATTTTTTAAATTTAGTTTTGATGCCCAATGTTTATTACATACAGTGATCCCTCCACTTAAAAATGCCTATACTTAACGAACTTTTTGCCATACGAACCAGAGCCTTGCGATTTTTTTTGCATCCACTTACGAATCAAATTTCAACTTCCTAACCGGCGCCCCAGTCCCACCCCCATTCTTTGTCACCATTCCTGGTCGCTGTCGTGAGTGGCAGCCTCCCAGCAGTGTTCTCACTTTTTCTCTTTATTTCCTTCTTTTCTCCTTTCTCTTTCTTTTCGTTTGTGATATAGAGTTGGCCCGCAACGATGTGTGGCCACGGTTGGGGCCATCCCAGGTTCGGCCGTCCATTCGGCGACGATGGTGCCTTCTACCGCACCTTGGCGTGTGCAGATTGGCTCAGATCTCATAGACATTCGGAAATCGGTCTTTTGCAATGTGTTGGGTTCATCAACATTTTACACAAAGAATTTCGTCAGACGTAGAGTTGTCTTCATCAGGCCAACGACTCCTGCAGGAGGGCGCCCGAGACACACACAGGATGAAGTGGCCCGAACCGCGCTCTCCCTAGCGTTAGCTCTGCTTTTATTGAGTTCAAGTCATCAACATCTTAATGGGTGGAGTTTACACAATGCATAGCTTCTCAAACAGTATCTCTTGGTACTCCGATGACTTCAATAAAACAGGGATGTTATTGTTGAAAAGAGCAGTATGGTCGTCTCATGACTTTAGTTTAACAAAGACTTAGTCTTGGTGCGCATGGGATGCATACGTCTCATGGCGCACTCATGATTTTACTCAAACGAAGACGTTTGTCTGCTTCAGCCATCTCATGATCTACTCATGACTAGCTAACCAAGGAGTTTAATGTTTGACGCGACTCATGACTCCAGTCATGTGCTCCTTAGCCAGCCACACGCTCCCAAGTCAGAGTCAAAGTCAGAGTCAGCTTTATTGTCAATTCCTTCATGCTAAGACACACAAAGAAACCGAAATACCGTTCCCCCTATCCCACGGTGACGAGACACAGTACACGATTAACACACAAGTAAAACAACGGGGAGAGAGTTCAGGACCCCAACAGCCTGGAGATCACAAACTTCGCCAGTGGCGAGCAGTGCTGGCATCCCACAACAGAGTCCCGGCACAATTCGTCACGGATGTAGACGCACAGTCCACCTCCTCGCGATGTTCCCCCTCGTACAATGGCCCGGTCCGCCCGATAGCACGCCATCCGCTCCAGATGCACAGCAGCTACGCACTGTCCGGTCCGCAGAACTCAGCAGGCATGTTGATGTCCAGCGATCGAACGTCCGCCAGAAGAATGGAAGGCACGGCCGGGCGAGCTGGGTTGGCCGCCAGCCAGGCCCGGACGCCCAACCGGGGGAGGAATAGCAGGCGAGTCCGGCGACGCTCCAGGACGGAGCAGACCGAGCGCCTTTAATGTCCCCGCTTCAAAGTCCAGATCGCCACAAAACTCGCTTTCGCCGATGTCGAGCAGAACCAGCCCGCCGCACTTGTAGCACAACCCGGTACGACGAGACGAACACACAAAACTGGCGGACAAACCCACATTAAACGACAAAACAAAACACCGTTCGGGACAGAGAGAGGCCGCTGCGTGTGCACGCGCCACCATCTTACTTCCTAAGTCATGAGCACAAGGTCGAACTGTCACATACTGGAAGATCTTCCACACTTACATACATAGAATCTAATGATAATATTTGACATATTTCCCAACACAATGTTTTGGTATATATATTTTGTTTCCTAATCTTTTACTGCACACCTATTCATTAGAAAAAAAGCACACCACCACTAAAAATCTGTTAAGTGTTTACACCAGGTTCTATCTTAAAATTGGTTATGTTACGACAAAAGACATAGTCCTATATAAATAAAGTCTGTCAAGTGACATAGTGGTTAGGATGGTACAAGATGGTGCGTAAATGTGTATTGGATTAGGCCCAGACGAATTGGCTCAGATGCAATTCCAAATTCCACCAGAGGGTGGTGCCAAAGCTTGACGTAAGAGACCTGAAGGGGGCCCTAAATAAGGGTTACTTACAAGTTAGTTCCTCAAAATTAACTTTTGTTAAGCTGGTAGAGGGAAGGTAACTGGTTGAACTAGTCAACCTCTATTGCAGTTCCAAATTTCACCAGAAGATGATACCAAAGCCAGATTGACTTGACCTAGGGGTAACCTGATGGGAAACTAGTAGATCAATAAGTTAAACTGTTAGTGACTAGAGAAACACAACCTGTTCTGAATTACGCATAGCAACACACAATTTTGGATTATTTTATTTTGCTTTGCCATAATTCACTTTGAAACTGCTTGAGTATTTTAATCTGCTAACTAGGAGAACCCATGATCATAGTTACGATTGTGTTAAGTTGACTATTGTGACAGTATGTGTTATTATTGTCACGATGTATAATCAATATCCCACATGTATTTAACATTGATGTTCCATTTACACATGAATGTATAAATGTGAGCAAAGACAAAGAGGAGGCAGGGGTTCATAGTGATGCTGTTTGGTGGAAGGCTGCGATGACGCATGAGCCTGACCCGGAGGTCACCTCATCCGGTTGGAGATGCAGCTGCAGTCTATTTTAGAATCAGTCATGGGAAAACACAGGTATAGGACCTAGTGGAAAAACTGGTACGTGACCTAACTGGCGTAGGACCCACGTACGGAGGCCTATTAGAAGGTCGTTCTAACATAAAGCAGCGCTCTCTCTGTCTGGGCTTTGCCCCTGCCGGCTGCCGGTGAGTCAAGAACACAGTTTAAACAAAGATAGATTTTTCATACTTTTTTAGATTAGACCAAAATCCGCTAAAATGAATCTCTAGTGTCTTTGAATTGGACTTTGTCAAATTTTAAGTTTATAGATAGGCTAGGAGAGGGAGCAGAAAGGGAGATGCCATTTTTAAGGCGTTGCCCCCCCTCCCAAGGCCAGCCTATCTTCTCAAACAGAAATCTGATTTTTGTAACAAAAACGAATTGATCACTCGACTTATTCCACCAAACAGCATTTTATACATTTTATCTGTTTTGACTCTTTTACTATTTTTTGAGAGTTACAATCGAGAGAACTTTGAGGCTGAATAATTTTGCTCTATTGAGATTGGTGAGTGGAATTATTGTTCTTTGTTCGGACAATTGAGAATTGTAATTCTTTGTCTTTTTCATTAAATTTCTACTTTATAATCATTTAATTTTGATTAATGATTATTTAGATTTTTAAGCTCTAAATCTCTTTTGTCTCTCTATCATAGTCGCACTGTACACTGTTCAGTTATTTTTAAAGTGAAGATAGCTTTTATCTTTAACATCGGGATTTGTCAGCTCTAGTTCGAAATAGTTAATTTAAGACTCAGCTAGTGCTAGTGCAAATTAACGAATCACCGCGGTCTTAACAATGACAGTTTAAGCCATCCGAGATATTACAAATACAATTAATCCACAGGAAAATAGCAGCCAGGAGAAAGGGCGCGGTCATTCTGACACCGTGTCTCAACGGTTACTCTACACGACCCTCAAATTACTTGAGAGGGATTGGCGTACTGAAAAGATTAAATTGATTCCTTTAGAATTAATTCCTTAGAGGCGATCAGTACTCAGACGAATATTTTTTATGTCTCCGCTCTAGCCCTGTCGGCCGGTTGTCGCGCCCTCCGCACTATACCTTGGGGGCGCACGTCGCCAATACGGAACTCCGCGTGGTCATCGGCGCTGATCATCACCTGTCCCATGTTACCCGCTAACTAGGGCATGTATATACAGTAATCCCTCACTACATCGCGGTTCGTTTATCGCGGTTTCACTACATCGCGGATTTTTTTTCCAAATTAAAAAAAAAATTTCAAGTCAAAATAAAACGTCTAAATTGAGGAATTATGGCACAAAACGCCAGCAGAAGGCAAGGAGTGCCCACACAATTGCAGTGCGTACACTTGTACCTTTTTATAAAAAAAAAATTATAATAAGAGTTCTAAAAACATATTTACAGTGTTGTACCTTGTTATAGAAAAATTGTTATAAAAATCAGAGAGTTCTAAAAACATATTTACAGTATGTACACTTGTTATAAAAAAATTATAATAATAAAAGTTGTTCGAAAAACATATTTACAGTATGTGTTAAGAATTCTCCATGTTATTTATGTTATTCAGCCGTGCTTTGATTTGAGGGAGGGTGTTTTATATTGAAGGCCGTTTTCAGGCGATACCACTTCCTGTTTTACGTTTGTGTACATATGTCGGTTACAGTGGTACAGGAGTCATTGACGATGTAAGTGGGTCTCCTAACAAGAGAAATGAACGATCACTTGTCTAACCTTTAGGACAATGTAGTATTGCTCCAAATGTTCGTTTAAATTCCTTTAGAGGTCCATTTTTGCGTGTTAGCATGATCACGAATTAGCATCTTTCCGCTAATTCGTTAGCCTGCCCAGTACTTCTTGTTAACATGTTACACGCACACACGTATAATATTTATACAGTCAAACCTCGGTTTTCCACCACAATCCGTTCCAGAAGGCGGTTCGAGAAGCGAATCGGTCAAATTCCGAATCTATTTTTCCCATTACAAATAATGGAAAAAAATTTAATCCGTTCCAAGACTAAAAAAAAACCCACCTTTTTTTAAGCATTTTTTCATTTACGCATTTTTGTCCGATCGCGCACCTGCAGCGTACCATCGAACGCGCAACTGCACCGCTCTGGTCGCATTATTGTGACAGAGCCGTCGCTGAAATTTAGAAAAAATAAAGTCCTTGATGTAAAATTTAAGTGGACCTAAGTGCGCAGGGAGCTTAATTTTGTCTGATCGCGCAACTGCAGCGCACCGCCGAATGCGCAACCGTAGCGCGTCGCCGACCGCGCAACTGCACCGCGCTGGTCGCATTATTGTGACAGAGCCGTCGCTGAAATTTAAAAAAAAGTCCTGATGTACTTTCCAAAATGTAAGTGGACCTCAGTGCGCAGATAGCATAATTTGGTCCGATCGGGCAACCGCAGCGTGCCGGGCACTCACTGTCGCATTGCTTTAAGTGCGTCTTTGTGTTTTAGGATGGCTTTACTGCTCCCACTTGCTTTCTTTGGAGGCATGATTAGGGGTTAATACAATCCTCAAAGTAACGAAAATACAATAACAACGGAGTCAGTCGGCATCCGGGCTGCGCAGTCGGGTTTTCTCGGGTCCTTTCGGCTCATCTCGCGAGGTTCGACCTCTGAATTTTGTTAGACAACCGAAGCAAAACAATCTCGAATTTTTGGTTCGAATTCCGATTTGTTCGATAACCGGGATTTGACTGTATTTTCAATATTTATACAAAATTTTCTGTATGTTATCTATACTATTAATGTATTATTTACATGTTTGAAACAATTATTTAATGTTCTAATAATAAAATATGCACTTAAATGGTTTCATATACATTTATTGACACAAAAAATGTACAGAGAAAAAAAAAATGTACAGATGAGAGGGTGACCGTACTTCGCGGATTTCACTTATCGCGGGTGGTTTTTGGAACCAATTATCCAAAAACATAAACAAGGGATTACTGTAGATGTCATTCGCCGGTTGGTCCTCGCCGTTTCGGCTGCTTTGACACATGCATGCCTGCCACCTGATTCCCATTTACCTGATCGACTGTGTAGCGGTATGCCTGGCTGGATGTCTGCCTTGACACACACACGCCTACCACCTGATTCCCGTTTGCCTGATCCGCTGTGTAACGAGATGCCACTACGATGCAAGCTCGCTGACCAGTCGCCTTGTGCACCTGCTCTGCTGGCGTTCTAGCCTCCCTTTTCGCATTCCCTAAATAAACAGACCATGTTGCACATGGTTTTCTGGAAGGGTCTCCCAGAAGGCGAATGCAGGCTCCATGGAGTTGGCTTTGCTGTAAAAACTACTCAATAACATCCCGGAGTCCCCCAAAGGCATCAGTAAACGGCTCATGACCTGGCGTATCCCCCTGGTGAAAGGCCGGTTTGCTACGCTACTCAATGCATATGCCCGCACCCTGGATGCTGATAGCAACATCAAAGATGCCTTTTACGAGTCTCTTGCAGCTGCCCTATCCAGAGTCCCTAAGTCTGATAAACTTTACCTCATGAGTGACTTCAACGCCCGAGTTGGCACAGATGCCAAGCTGTGGACTGAGGTAATCAGAACCCATGGATCTGGAAAGATAAATAACAATGGCATTCGAATCCTCTCCCTGTGCTCTGAGCACCAACTTCTCATCACCAACACAATCTTTCAGCTGGAAAAGAAATACATAACATCTTGGATGCACCCACGATCCAAACATTGGCACTTGCTGGACTACATAATAACACAGCAACAAGCCCAACAAGACGTCTGCATAACCTGGGCCTTGCATGGGGCTGAATGCTGGACTGACCATCGACTGATCAGATCGAAGCTGAGGATGAAAATCCAACTCCTACACAAAAAAACAACAGCCAAGAAAGCAATTGAACTGCAGGGCCCTGGACTCTCTAGAGTGCACATCTCACTCCCGCAGCAAGCTGGCCACAGGGCTTTCCACCTTGAAGGACTACAGTACCACCTGTGACATGGACAGTGAGTGGACAAAACTGGGGTCAACAATACATTAAGCTGCCTCTGAAACCTTCGGCTTCACTCAGAAGCGCCATCAAGACTGGTTCAACAACAGCTCGGTAGAAATACAAGAGCTGTTGGACGCCAAGCGAAAAGCCCATGCCGCCCTTCTCTCCGACCCTCACTCTCAATCGCTCCTCCACCATTACAAAACAACCAGAGTTGAGACACAGAAACAACTGCAGGTCTTGGAAAATGAATGGTGGCTCAAAAAAGCCCGGGAGATCCAGGGATATGAAGATGCTAATAACACCTACGCATTCTACGCTGCTGCAAAATCTATCAATGGCCCACAAAAGCGAAGCATCGCTCCAGTAAGATCTGCAGACGGACTCGTGTTATTCAAGGGAAAAAAACAAATTCTCGAGCGCTGGGCTGAGCACTTCAACTCACTGCTCAATAAGATAAACCCCTCGGATCTACCAGTGCTCAATGCCCTCCCAAATCTCCACCATCTACCTCCCTTGATGATCCTCCCATGTTCAGTGAGGTCCTTACTACAATCAGGCGCCTCAATAACAACAAGAGCCCTGGCGGAATCCCGGCTGAGATACGAAAGAAACTAACCCTAACCTTCTCAAGCGGAAGCTGTTTCACTTCTTAGTAACCATCTGGCACAGTAAGACCCTGCCTCAAGAAAGGAAAGACAGCAACATAGTCACTTCTTCTTGGTATGGCGCCGTGAGTGGCTGCCTCCCAGCAGTGTTCTCTCTTTTCCTCTTTATTTCCTTCTTTTCTCCTTTTTCTTTCTGTATTTTTGTCCATTCGGCGATGCTGGTGCCTTCTACCGCACCTCGGTATCTCTTCGGATCGGATTATTATTTTTTCTTCCTGGGACCGGGATCATCGGTCGAGACCGGCGTAACTCTACGACGGCTTCCTGCTTATCCGGCCAGTGATGACTGGGTCCCTTGCATTGGCCTTGCAGCCGCAACCCCTGTGGGGAGTCCGCTCCCTCGTGCTCGTCGGAACCAACGACTTTCGCCATGCTAGCCCCGTGGTGACCATCTGCACGTGCCCCGACTGGGTGCCCAGGACGCTGCTCACACGTTTGCCTGCTTTGTGATGTTTTCACCGATTCACGACCACGGTCCATTGGGCGCCGTTGAACTGGACTGCCCTTACACCTGTCTATGGACGCCGTGGAGGCTATTTTGTGTGTTTTGGGGTGTTCTCTTGTATTGGGGGTGCTGGTTGGCCGCTGTTACTTTTTTTCCTTGTCTTTTAGCTTTGATTTGCTTTGATGGCTTTTATCTTGAGCACTTTCTGACTTTCTTTGTGGCGCCGTTGTGTGGCAGCCTTATGAGAGCCTGTTGAGTTGCGCTTATGCCATCTGTGTGTCTTTTGTATACCCACTCTGTGGTATGGATACTGCTGGGGCCTGAATTTCCCCACCCCTGGGGATCAATAAATATTCAATCAATCAATCAATCAATCAATCTACAAGAAGAAAGGTGATAAATCATCGTGTGGTAATAGTCGTGGCATCTCCCTTCTCTCAGTGGCCGGCAAGGTACTTGTGAAAATTATGCTCTATCACTTTACATCTTTAACAGAGGGCATCCTTCCAGAGACACAGTGTGGCTTTAGAAAGAACCGAAGTACACTGGACATGATTTTCACTGCCCGACAAATCCAGGAGAAATGCAGGACCTCTACATCACCTTTATTGATCTCACCAAGGCCTTTGACACAGTTATCGCTCTGGAGCATACTCATGAAGTTTGGTGTTCCCCCCAAATTTCTCAGTATTTTAAAAGCAGGGATGTGTACTAGCTCCAGTGATCTTCAACCTCTTCTTGGCAGCAGCCACACTCCTATTCCGTCAGTCCATCACGGAAGATAGTGGTGTCTCCATCGAGTTTTGCCTGGATGGGAGCTTATTCAATATCCGGCGCCTACGGGCAAAGACAAAGATGGCAGAGTCCAACTCCAGGAGCTGCAAAATGCAGACTACTGCGCACTCCTCGCCCACACACCTGATGCCATGCAGTATGCATTAGACACCATGTCATTGGTCTATCGCTCATTAGGTCTGGTGATCAACACCCAAAAAAACAGAAGTACTTATCCAGGAGAGGTCCCCATCCCCTATACCCCTAGTGTTTACCATCAGGGGCACACCCCTCAAGGTCATTGGGCAGTTTTGCTACCTCTGCAGTACCTCAAGATGACGACATCCAGGCTCGTGTTAACTCAGCCTCCTCTGACTTTGGGAGACTGCGCTCTCAACGAAAATGTCAGTCTACAGGGTGGTGTGTGTCTCAACTCTGCTGTATGGGTCAGAAGCCTGGACACTATACTGCAGACACATCCCCTGCCTTGATGCGTTTAACATCAGATGCCTTCAACACATCCTTGGCATCCCAGCGCGCTGAGTCCATAAGCATAGAGGAATCCTGGCACAGAGACAACTCCAGTGGGTTGGACACACCATTCGGATGCCACGACACCGATTGCCTCGTCAGGTCCTCTATGGTCAGCTCCTCGAAGCCAGCAGAAAGCCCGGAGGACAAAAGCCGCGGTATAAAGACCAACTGAAAGGGACACTGAAGAGGTGCAACATCAAACCCAATGAACTTGAGGCAGCTGCAGCTAACCGATCGGTGTGGCGCTCGCTGTGCCAAGGCAGGGTCATGTACCTAGAGGAGTGTCGAAATCAACACTGAGGGGACGGACCTGCGGACACAATCCTGCAGTTCCATAACCATACCAGCCCCCTGATCCAGGCCTTCCATGCCTTTATTGTGCCAGGACATGTGGCTACAGGATTGGACTTCATAGCCACATGGAATGGCATCGTCGCCAGCAACGATAGCCACCAATCAGATCAACAAAAAGGAAACTACGTCATCTTCAACTACGATGGACCGCCTAAGCAAGCAAGCAAGCAAGCACATTTCTCAGAGGCACGCCCATGCAATCAACGTATTTACATGCCGTTCTTCCGTCACTCATAAAGTACGCAAAAAGTTAAGCGCGAAGTGGCGAGGGATTACTGTAATAATGTCACGTGTCCTGACTCCTCCTGCACCAGTCCTCCCTCGCGCCCAGCCGGCTACCGTGCCCCCTGCGCTTGTCCAGTCAGCACATTCCTCAGAGGAATGCCCTGTGTGATCAATGTGTATTTAAATGCCGTTCACCCGTCATTTATAAACCCACAAAATAGTGAAGCTGCAATAGGTGAAGCGTGAAGTGGCAAGGGATCACTGTACTTTGAATATTTTGAAACACTAATTTAACAAATTGTTAATGCAGCCTACCTTTAATTTCAGTGTTCTTTTGTTCTGTTGTTGTCTGTTCTGTTCTTGTCTTCTGTTGCCGCCATTGCCAAGGTGTTCAAGGAGTTTGTGATATGAGTGATTTGGAAAAATGAGCTGGAAACTCGATAACTCTGTGAGACATCCGTTGTTTGTTCACACAATGTAAAAATCTGGTAATGTATAAGGCTCAGTAAGAATTTGAGGGTCAGAGCCAAAAGCAAAACAGATAATACAGCACCATGTTTTCTACTTTTTTTTTGCTACCCATTCCACGTTATGTCTGTCTATTTAAGCTGGGTTTTCCCCTCAGATGCACTTGGTGTAGTCCATAATAGGTGGCATGAGAAGACTGAAATGTGATTTTATGTGACATATTACCAACAATACAGCGGCTTGGTGGTACACTGGTGAGCACATCTGCCTCACAGTTAGGAGGGTGCGGGTTCGATTTCGCCTTTGGACCTCCCTGTGTGGAGTTTCCATGTTCACCCCGTGCCTGCGTGGGTTTTCTCCGGGCACTCTGGTTTTCTCCCACATCCCAAAAACATGTTTGGTAGGCCGATTGAACACTCCAATTGCCCCGAGGTGTGAGTGAGTGTGGATGGTTGTTTGTCTCTGTGTGCCCTGCGATTGGCTGGCAACAGGTTCAGGGTGTCCCCCGCCTCCTCCCCGATGACTGCTGAGATAGGCTCCAGCCTGCGACCCCCATGGGGACAAGCGCTATAGAAATAACCAACAGTAAACAATAATGCAACATAGAAAATGTGGTTCAAGTGGTTCTTAAATGTAAATGGTCACAATAATTGAAATTTGTTTTGGATGAATTTAAATCAACATTCCCACTTTCTTGGAGAAGATGGTAAGTGGTGAGTAGACAAGACTGTTAGAACAAGAAATTTTTTCCTGCTGCATTTTTGTATTTCACAAATTAAAAATTAATGTTGAGACATTGGTATAGATATCCTCGATGATGTTACATTTTCAACTCTAAAAGGTCTTTCCATCAATTTTTCACTGCTTATCTGGAGTCAGATCGCGGGGGCAGCAGCTTCAGAAGGGAATCCCAAACTTCCCTGGCCCCAGCCATTTTGTACAGCTCATCCTGGGGCATCCCAAAGCGTTCCAAGACCAACCTAGAGACATCGTCTCTCCAGCGTGTCCTGGATCGTCCAAGAGGCCTCCTTCCAGTGGGACATGCCCGGATCACTTCAACAGGGGAGGTGTTCGGAAGCATCCTAATCAGAGAACTGTCATCTCACCTGGCGCCTCTCAATGCGGAGGAGCAGCGGCTCAACTCAGAGTCCCTCGCGGATGACTGAGTTTCTAGCTCTAAGAGAGAGCCCAGACACCCTGCAACGGAAGCGCCACTCTAAAAGCTATGTCGCCGTTTTTACATTTTGCTGTTGTACATTATGGCTAGACTTAATTACATTCATACATATCATACCCCCATCTCAGAATACAACAGGTTGAGGAAGGAGAGGAGTAACAAAAATCTGTTTGCATATTCTGTGAAAGACATTTTTATATGCATTTTTTAATCAATGTGTTTGTCAGTTAAAATATTTTTTTCAGGGTCTGGCGAGGTACGCGGGGGAGTGGTTAAGACGCAACAGGCCACGCAAGGTGTGACGCGGTTAAAGATGAGATCTCACATTGAAGTCTTGATGGAAAAACGGAGGAATATTGCAGTTTGGTCAATGATCTGTGTCATTATTGTGCCTCGTGTTGTATTTGCCAAATTCTTCCCCTTCCTTACTGTTTAATGCACAGTGCCATGTTGGAACGGATGACATTATGACGTTGACAGGGCCATCGCTTTGACCCCTAAACCATCCGCTATGGCTTGGTTGGCAGATCACTTGACTATGTATAGTAATCTTTTTTTTAAATCACTAGGTGACCTTAAAAAGCTGCATAAAAGAAAAATAAATAATTGCATACATAAAAACATATGCTTGTTCTAACTTTACTGTACGTAAAGCAAGGCAGAAATCTTGCTTATCAGTGCACGCACACGTTCGCACGTACACGCACACGCACACATACACACACAGATACACTCACAAACAAACAAATACACACACACACACACACACATACTGGGTGGAGTCGCGTGGGCAGCAGCTTCAGCAGGGAAGCCCAGACTTCCTTTTCCCAGGCCACTACGTCCAGCTCATCCCAGAGGATCCCAAACTTTTCCCAGGCCAGCTGAGAGTCTCTCTAGCACAGGGGTGGCCAACCAGTCAGAGACTAAGAGCCACATTTTTTACTGTGTCATCGCAAAGAGCCACATCATTCCCCCCCCCCCACACACACACACACAAGCGTTACGGTCTCTGAGTGGTTTGTAAATTTTTGGAAAAACTGCATCTGCTTTTCTGCCTGACCTTTCAAAGTGACCAACCTGTGCTTGCGAAGTTCAGTCCCTTTTGGAAATTCCTGGTCGATATTAGGATGGACTGAGCTGAAGTGACGCTGAAGATTTGAAGCTTTGAAATGCGCTAATGATGCCTGAATGGCTTGCCATTACGTTCAACAAAAAAATATAGACTCTCCCACTCTGTTAAAAACGTCCTGTGTTCTTCTTCATATTTTCGTTTGGCTGTGCTTTTTTTCCCTGCCATTTTGAGAGCGAACTTGAAACAAATTATTTACAACTCAAATGATCGCGCGCATTTGTCATCATTTAGAGTACGTCATTCTTCTTCTTCTTCTTTTCAACTCAAACCGATTCAACTGGTCAGCGCGCCACCTAGGGGGAATAAATGGCAGCGCCAGCCAAGCATTTTGACGCTTGTCATGTGAAATCTCCTGAAGAGCCGCATGAAACCAGCCAAAGAGCCGCATGCGGCTCGCGAGCCGCGGGTTGGCCACCGCTGCTCTAGCATGTCATGGGTCATTCCCGGAGTCTCCTGCCGGTGGGACATGCCCAGAACACCTCACCAGGGTGGCGTCCAGGAGGCATTCTAATGAGATGCACGAGCCATCTCATCTGGCTCCTTTCAACGTGGAGGAGCAGTGGCCCGACAAGAGTCCCTCTCGGATGGCCGAGCTACTCACCCTATCTCGAAGGGAGACCCCGGACAGTGGCACAACAGAGACCCTCTTGAATGACCGAGGTTCTCACCGTATCTCTAAGTACCCTTGAGGAGCCAACTGAGGGTGTAGAGCTGGTCCACTGTTCCACGGCCAGGACGAAAACCACATTGCTCCTCCTTAATCTGAGATTCAACCTCCTGACAGACCCTCCTCTCTGGCACCCCTAAATAGACCATACCAGGGAGGCTGATAACTGTGATTCCTCTGTAGTTGGAACACATCCTTCGGTCCCTTCCCCGGTCTGCAAATCCAGAGGCAATGTCCACACAATGTTGAAGAGGCGTGTCAGCCAAGACAGCTCACAACATCTAAAGCCTTCAGGAACTCCGGGCGGTCTTATCCACCTCCGGGTCCCTGCCAACGAGGAGCTTTTTATCCACCTCGGTGACTTCAACCCCAGAGATAGGAAGGTCCAGTTCAGAGTATCCAGGCTCTGCTTCCTCAATGTACTTAATCCACACAAAGGGCGTACCTTATTAGTGTGACGGTGAAAGCCTTCAGACTTGTTATTCTACACCAGTGGTTCCCAAAGTGGGCGGTACCGCCCCCCTGGGGGCGGTGGAAAGATCTGAGGGGGCGGTGAGGAAGAAAGGGGCGGTAGGGGGGCGGTAGGGGGGCGGCAGTCGATTTGTACACAACACGCCGCTCTGGCCCAGTCAGATCCGACAGCATAGACTACAAAAGCAAAAGCTCAGGTTTGTAATTTCAAGCTTGTAATGTTCAGAATTTTATCTTATAATAAAAACCGCATTCTGGCGGTCAACATCATCTTGAGTTCAAGTCAACATGAAATTGGGGACTCGCCAGAACGCGCCGTGTTGTGTTGTGTTGAGCTGGTTAGGGCAGTGGTCCCCAACCACCGGGCCGCGGACCGGTACTGGTCCGTGGGTCACTTGGTACCGGGCCGCCAAGCCGCACAGAATTTTTTTTTTATCGACGATCAATTAATTCAGGTCAAGACACTCGTCCCGGTCACGTGACATGTTTCCCCAGTCGAGCCCGCAAAGCTAATATGTGGCGACAGGCTAACTAACCAGGCAGTGAAGCATTCAAAACTGCTTCAACACATGGAGACCAAGCATCCTGCAATAAAAGACAAACCTTAAATCACTTCGGGTGTCATTGTCTCCGATTACGTCTAGATGGGACCGGCTCGTTTCTGAGAAACAAACTCAGTGCTCCCACTAATTCAACGTAATGGTAATGATATTATAAATGTATTATTTATATAAATGTATTATTTATTTATATAAATGCCTGGGGGGGGGGGGGGCGCTAGGAATTCACTGGGGAGCCAAAGGGGGCGCCAGCCTGCAAAAGTTTGGGAACCACTGTTCTACACCATTCATTTTATTAGTGTGAAGGCGAACATCATTCTGTAGCATTCCCCAAGTATTTATTGAGCTTCTTCGCCTTCACACGCAATTTCTCCAGAAATTGCGAATTCTAGTTGTTAATCGATTTTCATAGACAAAACAATCAAAGTCCTCATTTTCTCTATCCGAATCAAACAGTTGGGCAAGTTCGCCATTAAACATGCCAAGTTCTCTTTTGTTCTCCCCTCAGAGCCAGACTCGTCACATTGCTCTTCTGCAATGATCCAGGCTTTCCATAAAGCTTGAATTGTGCCTCATAGGCATGTCTCTTTGTTGATGCCATTTTAGAGGGTCCTAATGCTGTTTGCGTGGCACAAACCGATAATATTTGTTTATCAATCGCGGCGGAGGTACGTAACTGTATTCTCGGATTGCTTTACTGCCCGAGCTTTGAATTTTACATGATTTTACGTAATGTCCTTTGATTGGTTCATCGGGTATACATATTACATCTACATAATACGTCCCTGTGGCAGCAGACACACAACAACATTTACGGATTTTGGAATTCGGTCCACACGATAGGTGCACCTTAGTAAAAATTTGCTTGCGAGCCAGATCAAACAATCAAAAGAGCCACACGAGCCCTAGGTTCCCCATCCCTGTTCGAGGATCAGTAGGACACGCAACCTCCTCCACCAACGTAAGATGACAACTCACAGAGGCAGAAATATAGCCTCCGGCTAATTTGTCATTGTGACATTTGTCATTGTGACAAGCCTACAAATAAATAATGTAAATAAAGAGTACACATAGTAAAATGAAGGGCGCGTTTGAAAATATGCTCCGAAGGCGCACCAAAAACTGAGTGACAGTGCGCACAGTAAGCGTTCCAACTGGGGACACGTTGCACCAATCCTGGCTGTGTTCTGAAATGAATGGGAGCAAAGCGCCCTCTACCATTCTGAACACACCCACTCTCAGAGTACTGCAGGGGCATCGGATCCTAACGCATCCTAATATATTTTATGAAGCCTCAGCTTCTTTATCACCAGTCTTAGATTTCTGGGGAAACCCTGAAATATTATCATCATTCATCCCGCATTGTGATTTAAAGGTGTTCTCTGACTTTTTAATTACTTAATCACTGTTACCTGTCCTCTGAAATTGGAGCAACCAATGGAGCATACCAGTTGATCCCAACCTCACAGTGAGCATCCAAGTATATTAGCACCTAAAAAAACACAAAGACAGAATTATTTTAGTATTTTTATTTATTTATAATATTAAACCACTCAGTTTAAAATGGTCCAATTGGTTGCTACAGCAACAATCCTGAGCAATACTTCTGAAAAATTAGTAACAGTGAGATACCTGTCCCTTTGTTGCCTTCTTTGCTCCAATACTTCGTGCCTGGATGAGGCCTTCTCTCTTCTCATTTCTGTAAAGTTTCACCAGACCATTCCACTGCTTGACGTAGATCTCCAAACGTTCCTTCAAATGGACTTCACAAAGAGGGAATTTCATTATTCCGTTGGAAAAAAAAATAGAAACACATGGAGGTTGGGAGAATCTTATTGGCTATTTTGAGGTAAAATTTCACACATGCAAACCTTTTTCAAAATATAATACATTTTCTAAAATGGCACAAGCAAATAAATCTCTTAAGACCTGACAGACATAGTCAACTGAAATCTGAACGGTTAACATTTTTACGCTAGTTATCTAGGAGACCTTTGCTTTGACGTGACCAGAAAATCCAATAGTCATCTATGCCTCTTTTTCTGCATATTGAGGCTCGGAATTAACATACACAGAAACAGATCATCTTGGCACTCGTTGGAAAATAGATAGAATAGAAATAATCATTGATTAGCACAAACACATACCGTAAATTTCGGACTATAAGCCGCGACTTTTTTCCAAAATTTTGAACCCTGCGGCTTATAGCCCAGTGCAGCTTATATAGGATTTTTTCCGTGATTTCTGTGATGACTTGATCACTTTTATACACTCGTAAAAAGGCTGTGGACCGCTGTTGTGCGGCACTGCTTTGGTCGGCGGAGGGATATGTGACACAGTCACTGGGAAGAAAAGTGGTGTGTTGATCGCATGTCCATCCGTCAGGCAAATAGTGCTGTATAATTCACACAAAGAAGAGACAGAACGAGATCAAGACGGACATTACTGAAAGGAAGCTTTTATACACAAACCGTCATTATGGCGGGCTTATATAGGATTTTTTCCATGATTTTTGTGATGACTTGATCACTTTTATACACTCGTAAAAAGGTTGTGGACCGCTGTTGTGCGGCACCGCTGTTGTGCGGCACCGCTTTGCGAGGCGGAGGGATACGTGACACGGTCACTGGGGAGAAAAGTGGTGTGTTGATCGCATGTCCATTCGTGCCGTATAATTCACACTAAGAAGAGACAAAATGAGATCAAGACGGACATTACTGAAAGGAAGCTTTTATACACAAACTGTCATTATGGGGGACAAACGAAATGCATATGATGCCGCTTTTAAGTTAAAGGCAGTCGATGTTGATGACATTGTGTTGCGTCACCCTTTTTCTTTATTTCCCGGTCACGTCTACTCTGGAGCTATACGTGTCGCTCACTAGTTTAATGTAATGTAGCACTTCGTGCATGAGTAAAATTAGCATGAACGGACCCTGACCCTCATCATGGAAAATGCTAGAAGAAATGCATAAAAGCGACGACAAAAGGGAGACTGATAAAGTGTGTGCCGAAGGATATCTAACGCTTTTCCAATCGGACACTAAGGAGGAAGACTTCGATGGTTTCAGTGCACAGGAGGAAGATGAAGATGGTGAAGCTCTTTTTTTTACTTTTACTGGTCTGTTTTTGAAACCAGCCCTGTTAATGCTGTGCTACCGTGTTGCTGCTGTGTTACCGCCGCGTCTCAATGACTTTTACCCGTATGTTATTTTTAATCCAGCCCTATTAGTCCTGTGTTACTTCCGTGTTGCTGCGGTATTACTGCCGCGTCACAGGCAGTGTTTGGAAAGAAATGTTAAGGTATGTTATTAAAATTTTAAAAAGGCTTTGTGTACCGTCTTTCTTTGTAAATATCTCGCATGCACACTTCCGTGTTGCTTCGATACTACTGCTGCGTCACAGGCAGCAGTAGAAAGACATGTTATAGGCTTATAGTCCAGTGCGCCTTATAGGAGAAAAAACACTGAAATATCCCCGAATTTTAGCTGCTGAAGTTTATAGTCCAGTGCGGCTTATAGTCCGAAAATTATGGTACATGACTATCAAATTTCCCAAATAACTGTACCTTATTATTAACATTACTAAATGAGTTAAATGATTAACATTTTTAATTTGATTCCCATTGATCAAAATATCTGGGTAGTCACTTGTTTTTAAAATAAATGGTGGCACGATTGTCTACATTTAAGAAAAGTTCTTGTTCTTGTAAGCCAGGCAGTAACAATCTCTATTGTTGTTATTCTCATTGCCACCTCATGTGCATTTTTCTCTCTTCAGTACCGTATTTTTCGGACTATAAGTCGCGTTTTTTTTCATAGTTTGGGTGGGGGGGCGACTTATACTGAGGAGCGACTTATATGTGAATTTTTTCATAAATTTTCAAAATTAAAAAAATAAATAAAGTGAAACCGCGATAAACGAACCGCGATGTAGCAAGGGATTACTATAATTTGAATTTCAAGTGACGTCAGCAGCGCAGCGCGGCGGTTGTTTACATAAAGGACAAAGATTCGATCACGGAATGACGAAGATGAAAAAGGGCCCCACGCACTACCGGCATCATTAGCGGCTTTGTTTGTAAGTGACACGGAGGACGAAGAGTTTGAATGATTTAATGATTTGGAGTGACACAGAAGGTTCGAAAAACTATTATGGCTCTTACGCACGCCCGGTCCTACTCTACGGAGCTCTCTTTCACCTCCGTGGATGGAAGTCGGGGGCCGGTGCTCGGCCGGGTGGCTGTCCGGGGACGGTGGATGGGGCTCGGACATGGATTTTACGCACGCCCGGTCCTATTCTATGGAGCTCTCTTCCACCTCCGTGGCTGGAAGTGCCACCTCCGGGGATGGAAGTCCACGCCGCCACACGCCTGGAAGGTGACGCCGGTGCTTGGGGCCGTGTGGCGGCGAACTATTTGTTATAGTTATTTGATATATTTTATTTCGTGTAGGAACTTGTATACGTTTTTATCGTTACAGTTCAGTAGTTGTTGGCTCGTTGAACTCTTGTTTTGTTAAATAAAGAGCTGTTTACCAAACCCACGTCTTTCCTTGTACTTTGTTAACGCTACAATATACCGTTTTTTGCCATGTATAATGCGCCCCCATGTATAATACGCACCCTAAAAATGGCATGTTGATGCTGGAAAAAAGCCTGTACCCATGTATAATACGCACCCAATGATCGTCACACACGCATCTGGGTGTGGTGAAATTTGTCCTCTGCATTTGACCCATCCCCGTGTGATTTGGATCCATCCCCTGGGGGAGAGGGGAGCAGTGAGCAGCAGCGGGGCCGCGCTCGGGAATCATTTGGTGATCTAACCCCCCAATTCCAACCCTTAATGCTGAGTGCCAAGCAGGGAGGCAATGGGTCCCATTTTTATAGTCTTTGGTATGACCCGGCCGGGTTACTTAAGTCCGTAAACGTAAAATTATTTCAGAAAAAAGATCATCTTTGGGAACAACCGGATGTTATTCTGCCGGTCAGTATCACTGCGCATGCAGTAGCAAACTCGATAGCGAAGAAATATGTGAGACTCTCAACGGGATCACCAATATTTGAGTGATGTTCCAGTTATTTATCACAATTATTTATTATTATAATAATAATATATATAATATATATAATAATTATTTATTTATTATTCACAATTGTCATGGTGATCTTTCTGGTGATTTCTTAACTAGGCTGGATGTTTTTTTTTTGTTGGCGTTGATTTCTCCGACTGCCCATAAAGGCACCACCGCGATCAGTTAGGTTAAAATGAAAAGAGAGGAAAGTGACGTGCGGACATGTGAAAAAGGCGGCTCTGTATGGGAGAGAAGTTGAAGAGGAATAAAAACACCCTTGGAAACCAAAACTTGCCCCTCGTCGTGACTCGGAGCCGCAACAAATGTTTCGGATTTGTGTAGGGTACATTGTGACAGCAAACGAGCAGGTGATCGAGCAAGCGTCTGATACGAGAGCATTGTGTTCGTATGGAGCGTGTTTGAAGTGAACAGCAGAGAAGAAAGGAACAAGGCAAAGTGTTGTGAAATAAAATATTACCTGTAATACGCATTTAGGTATAGAACTGAACTCTCGCTCTTTATATAGCTGACGTGTCAAAAAAAAGAAAAAAAAAAGAAAAAAAAAAAAAAGAAATTTGTACCCATGTATAATGCGCACCCCAGATTTTAGGACAATAAATTAGTAAAATTTTGCGCATTATACATGGAAAAAAACGGTAGTTATATACTAGATCTGTGGAATAACGACGAGGCTGACATCAGGGCGCACGCGCGGCGTTGTTGACAAAGGACGAATCGATGGATTTAATGATTTGGAGTGACACAGATGGTTTGATAATATTATTGCTTATATAATAGTTATTTGATATATAATTTATATATCGTTATATGGGCCTGTGAAATATTTTGAAGTGCAAGCGCCCTCAGCGGCGCGCACCCATTGTTGACATAAAGGACGATCGATGGATTTAATGAATTGGGGTGACACAGATGGTTTTATAAACGTGTTATTTATGTAATAGTTATTTGAATAACTCTGAATGTTAGGTCAGGTCCGTTCTCAGCTCTTTGTTTGTGTTTATGTCACGTTAGCAGACCTATCGTTTAGTCCAGGGGTGTCAAACTCGTTTTTTTCGCGGGCCGCATTGTAGTCATAGCTTCTTTTGGAGGTCCATTATGACTGTCAACCCGAATAAATGTATGAGCACCTCATATTATATACAGTAAAAGCTAAAAAACAAACTGACAAATAACTCGTTTTCAAATCAGACGACTAAAAACTGGTCAAATATGTAAAAAAAAAAGATATTACTAAAAGTGAAGACAATTTGCAATTCTAGTAATGACACATGAATTTGATGCACAATTTGTCTTCGCGGGCCACATAAAATGATGTGGCGGGCCGTATCTGGCCCCCGGGCCTTGAGTTTGACACCTGTGGTTTAGTCTGTTGTTGCTCGTTCATGTCTGTTCTTGGTGTTGGATTTTGTCGAATAAATTTCCCCCAAAATGCGACTTATACTCCGGAGTGACTTATATATGTTTTTTTTCACGTTATTGCGCATTTTATGGCTAATGCGACCTATATTCCGGAGCGACTTTTAGTCCAAAAAATACGGTATATATAATAATGTTTATATCACACACTGAAAGGAGATCGTTGATGTATAAACTAAAAAGCAAAGGTCCAAGAATGCAGCCTGTGGCACACCCATTGGGCATTTTTTTTTTTTTTTAGTGGGTATGTTATTGTTATTATGGAAGATGGTATTGATGTTCATACATGCTGCACTCAGGTACAATGTGAACCAGTTTATTGTTCTCATGGACAGACCAAAATGTGTTCATTTTCTAAGAAGAGTACTGCAATTTACAGTGTCAAATACATTATGGAAGTCAAGGAAATACGACCCAACCCCTGGTCAAGATTTGATTTAATTTCTTCAATGAAGTAGCAGCAACCCATTTCTGTGGAGTAATTGCTCAGGAAACCAAATTGCTTCTCAAGGTTTCTCATTTTTTCCCAGTTTGGGATTTGGGGGTTTTCCCTGCCCTCCTGGGACTTAAGATCAGGTGATTTTGAGAATATTTGTGAATTTTGCATATGAGAAGCCCTTTGAGACTTGTCTGTGAATTAGGGCTATATAAAAAAACTTGACTTGACAAATAATTTAACATAGCATGTGTTAAAAGATTATGCATGAACTGCTGTGCTATAGATGTTATTGAGGGAAGGGATTACTGACCTTGTTTATCTTCCAACTCACGCATAAGCATGACATTGGCAGTTTTTATACAAGATGGCGGCACGTGCACACGCAGCGACCTCTCTCTGTCCCGCCCGAACGGTGTTTTGTTCGTTTAATGAGTGTTTGTCCGACAGTCGTGCTACAAGTACAGCAGGCAGGTTCTGCTCGACATCGGCGAAAGCGAGTTTTGTGGCGTTCTGGACTTTGAAGCGGGGACATTAAAGGAGCTCGGACTGCTCCGTCCTGAAGCGTCGCCGGACTCGCCTGCTATTCCTCCCCCGGTTGGGAAGCGTCGGAAGCGGTGTGCGAGGAGGCTGAAGAGGGGCAAGCGCGGAGGCGTCCGGGCCAGGCTGGCGGCCAACCCAGCTTGCCCGGCCGTGCCTTCCATTCTTCTGGCGAATGTTCGATCGCTGGACAACAAAATGGATTACATTCGCCTGCTGAGATCTACGAACCGGACGGTGCGTAACTGCTGTGTGCTCGTGTTCACTGAGACTTGGTTGACCGTCAACATTCCGGACTCTGCTGTACATCTGGAGCGGCTAGCGTGCTATCGGGCGGACCGGGCCTTTGTAAAAGCGGGAAAATCGCGAGGAGGTGGAATATGCGTCTACATCCGTGACGAATGGTGCCGGGACTCTGTAGTGGTATGCAAGCACTGCTCGCCACTGGCGGAGTTTGTGATCATTAAGTGCCGTCCTTTCTACCTGCCAGGGGAATCTACCGCGATTCTGCTAGTCGCGGTATACATCCCGCCTTCCAACATCGAAGGCGACAGGATCGCGGCTCTTAGTGAACTGTACCAGGCTGTCAGTGAACAACAGACGGCGCACCCTGATGGTTTCACCATCTTCGCTGGGGATTTTAATCATGCTAACCTGAAGTCTGTTTTTCCGAGGCTTCACCAGCATGTTAATTTTCCAACACGTGGCGACAGCTTCCTGGACCTGGTCTACTCTTCACATAAAGGAGCTTTCAAAGCCGCCCCCCTCCCCCATCTTGGACTTTCTGACCATATCACTGTTATGCTTTTGCCCGCATACAGACAAATGGTGAAAGCATCCAGGCCGGTTCGCAAGCGGGTTAGAGTGTGGCCTGAGGGTGCCTCTGATGCGCTTCGAGACTGGGATATGTTTAAGCAGGCGGCCACTTGCAACGATCGGACGGACATAGAGGAGTATACTGACTCTGTTTCCTCTTACATCGCGAAATGCATTGATGATGTGACCCACTCAAAATACATCGTCACTCGGGCTAACTGGAAGCCATGGCTGACGGGGGCTGTCCTCAGGCTGCTAAGGGCCAGGGACAAAGCCTTCAGAGCGGGGGATGAGGCTGGCTTGAGGACAGCGAGGGCCGACCTGTCCCGGGGCATCAAGGAGGCGAAAAGGGCGTTCTCTTGCAAGATCACCGCCCACTTCAAGGACAGCAAGGACGCACGGAGCCTTTGGCAGGGCATTCAGACCATCACGGACTACAAGACCGCGCCGCAGAGCTGTGAGGGCGACATCCGTCTGCTCAACGATCTCAACCGCTTCTTTGCTCGCTTCGACGCTCAGAACAGCACTTGCCCGCTGAAGACCCCTCCCCCTCCACAAGAACAGCCCCTGTGCCTCTCTGCCGATAGCGTGAGGAGGGCGCTTGTCGCTATCAACACCCGTAAGGCGGAGGGCCCTGACAACATTCCAGGTCGAGCGCTGAAGGACTGCGCTGGGGACCTGACGGGTGTCTTCACGGAAATCTTTAACATTTCCCTGCAGCAGGCCATCGTCCCTTCGTGTTTCAAGGCTGCCACCATCGTACCTGTGCCGAAGAAACATGCTCCGTCCTGCTTCAACGACTACCGCCCCGTGGCACTGACGCCCATCATCATGAAGTGCTTCGAGCGGCTTGTCATGGAGCACATCAGATCCATTCTCCCCCCCACCATAGACCCCTTCCAGTTTGCGTACCAAGCCAAACGGTCCTCTGAGGATGCCATCTGCTCTGCCCTCCACTGGAGAGAAGGGACTCGTATGTGAGATTGCTGTTTGTGGACTTCAGTTCTGCCTTCAACACCATTGTGCCACACCGACTCATCTGCAAACTCGCCAAGCTGGGCCTCAGTACCTACCTCTGCAACTGGCTACTAGACTTCCTGTCAGAGGCCTCAGGTGGTACGTGTTGGCGACAAAATCTCCGCCAGCATCACGCTGAGCACGGGGGCCCCCCAAGGCTGCGTGCTCAGTCCGCTGCTCTTCACCCTGCTGACGCATGACTGCGCTGCAACCTACAGCAACAACCGCATAGTGAAGTTTGCTGACGACACGACTCTGGTGGGTCTCATCACCAAGGGCGACGAGACTCAATACAGGTTGGAGGTTGACCTTCTGACCACGTGGTGCAGGGACAACAACCTCCTGCTGAACGTCAACAAGACCAAGGAGATTGTTGTTGACTTCCGGAAGGGTCACACCCAACACCTGCCGCTGACCATCGACGGTGCTGTGGTGGAGAGAGTGAGCAGCACCAGGTTCCTGGGGGTGCACATCAGTGAGGATCTCTCCTGGTCCACCAACACCGCATCACTGGCAAAGAAGGCCCAGCGCCGCCTGTACTTCCTGCGGAAACTCAGGCGAGCGAGTGCTCCTCCGGCCGTCATGACTACATTTTACCATGGCACCATTGAGAGCGTCCTCTCCAGTTGTATTGCTGTTTGGGGTGGTAGCTGCACTGAATACAACATGAAGGCCTTGCAGCGCATAGTGAACACGGCTGGTAAGATTATTGGTGCTTCACTCCCCTCCTTGATGGACATTTCACCTCCCATCTCACCCGCAAGGCGACCACGATTGTGGGTGATGTGAGTCACCCCGCTCACTGTTTGTTCGACCTTCTGCCCTCTGGGAGGAGGTACAGGAGCCTGCGGTCCCGCACCACCAGACTCACCAACAGCTTCATACTCCAGGCTGTTAGGATCCTGAACTCTCTCCCCCCTTCTGCGTAGCGTCCTGTACTTTTGCGTTATATTCTGACTGTCTGCTGTGTGCACACTTGCTCCGTTTTGCTCCTCTTATTTATTGTGTTATTTGTTTATTCATCATTTATTCATCACTCTTATTATTCATTGTTTGTGCCTTCTTGTTTTTATTTTGTGTTGTTTACTTGTATGTATATCGTGTACTATGTCTTGTCACCGTGGGATAGTGGAAACGTAATTTCGATTTCTTTGTGTGTCTTGGCATGTGAAGAGATTGACAATAAAGCACACTGACTTTTTGACTTTGACTTTTAGGATAGAGAGAAACAGGCCTTCATCAATGGACTGTTAGAACTGGAACTAAATCAGTTTTTTCGGTGTTTGACAAAGGCACTGTCCAACTCATTATTGTGTTTTTTTTTTTTTTAATAATTTCACCAATATAGTCTTTACTGTCAATGCCAGTGAAAAACTTACAGCCCAATCTCGGTTCTCGACCACAATCTGTTCCAGAAGGCGGTTCGAGAAGTGATTTGTTTGAATTCTGAATCTATTCTTCCCATTACAAATAATGGAAACAAATTTAATCCGTTCCAAGACTTTTTCATTATTTTACACCATAAACTGTATAAATAAGTGAGTAAGTAATGTATAAATAAATAATATACATAAATAATATAATAAATAAACTGAATTAAAAGAGTAGAGTAGGCTGGGGAATGTATTGCCGTATATGTAGCAACTCGTACCCCAGCCTCGTTTACTGAAATTGTATAAAAGAAGAAAAGGGCAGAAAAATGGCTTGTGTGTTTTATTCTAATAGTAAAAGATATCTTTTTAAATTGTGAGCGAAAAAAAGCACATCAAATTTATTTATTTTTTTTAGCAATGAAAGACAACATATCAAAGATCATGTGAAAAAAATCAGCAAAAACATTCACACAGTGAGTCCACTTAATGTCGTTTTTTTCCTTTTTAATCCGCGCAATGAGCCCTTTCACACTGCCCGTCATTGATACAACCGCATCTGTACAGACGCTGCTGCAGGATTTCCAGCTGATACCATTTTCAGAGAAAAATGCGTTAACGACATTAAAAATGTCCGGTTGTTCTCCCCTCCAGACTTTTGCAGAAAAGTATGTGTTTACAAATGTCCTCAGTCTCAATGTATCTCACAGAAGCAACAAGCTGTGCATTTTCACTGACATCTGTGGATTCATCCAGCTGGAGTGAAAAAGAGTCGCCAAGTTTTCCCACAACTTGTTCGACAATGTCTGCACCCATTCTGTCTATTCTGCGGCAAACGGTGTCATTAGACAAAGGCACAGTTTTTAATGTAGCCGCAGATTTTTTGTCAAGCATAGTTTCGGCGAATACAACAGCAGCGGGGAGCAGCAGCTCTTCAGCTATGGTGAACGTTTTTTTTGGCTTTAGCTACGAGCAAAGAAACCGCATAAGAAGCCTTCAGGGCTTTGGCTGATGTAGTGGAGGCTTTTCGCATTGTGTCTTGGGATGACTTGAAGTCAGAAAGTTTCCTCCTGAACTCCGGTGGCTTACCAACATGGCATCCGTGTTTTGTGGTGAGATGCCGCTGGAGATGTGCCGGCTTCATGCTAGCGTTGGCTAATTTCTCCCCGCAAAAAAAGCACAGCGCTTTGGGTGGATTACAACTTGTGGACGTAAATCCCATCAAAATCCCATCAAACTTTTTATTACTAATTCTCAAGACAATCAGGCTTCCTGTTTGTTTGTTTTTTGGTTTTTTTTTAATACCGGTATATATTTTTGTAAAATCTCACGTACCCCCTGGAGTACCTCCACGTACCCCCAGGGGTACGCGTACCCCCATTTGAAAACCACTGGTATACTGTATCAAAGTTCGTTCATTTAGGATGGTGCTTATCGTTGATTTTGCCATGCAAAACTCCTTAGCTAACTCGGACACACGCACACCAGATTCATATTTTGCTATTAATTATTTCTTAAACTCAACAGTTTTAATAATAATAATAATGCATTTAATTTAGAAGCGCCTTTCAAGTCACTCAAGGTCACTTTACAAAGAGTCAGAATAAGTTAAAATAAATAAAAACAATAGCATTCAATAAAATGTAAAACATGTTAAGAAACAACAACAGAAAAGCAACTAGAGATGAAATGCTGTCCTGAATAGGTAGGTCTTGAGGGTGGATTTAAACTGTTGGAGGGAGTCAATGTTGCGGATGTCTGGTGGAAGTGTGTTCCAAAGTTTGGGAGCAGAGCAGCTGAAAGCTCTGCTCCCTATGGTGGTGAGCCGGGCAAAGGGGACAGTGAGATGGATGGAAGATGAGGATCTGAGGGAGCGGGTGGAGGTGCCTGTGTGCAGGAGTTGAGACAGGTAGGGAGGGGCAAGGTTGTGGATAGCTTTGAAGGTATGAAGGAGGACTTTGGAAATAATGCAGTAGTGGATTGGAAGCCAATGTAAGTTCTGTAGGACAGGGGTGATATGATGGAAGGGGGGGGTTGGGAAATGATTCGAGCAGCTGAGTTCTGGACCAGTTGGAGCTTATGGATAGATTTCTGGGGGAGACCGAAGAGGAGAGAGTTACAATAATCGAGACGGGAGGTGACGAGGCTGTGGACAAGAATAGAGGTGGAGTGGGTTGTGAGAGAGGGGCGGAGGCGATTGATATTGCGGAGATGAAAGTAAGCATTGCGGGTCGTGATGTTGATATGGGAAGAGGAGAGTGTGCCATCGAGGATGACACCCAGACTCTTAACCTGGGGAGCGGGGGAAACTAAGGAGCTGTCAATGGGGAGGGAGAAACTGTCAACTTTTGATAGAGTGGATTTAGAACCAACTAAGAGGATTTCAGTTTTATCACTGTTGAGTTTGAGAAAGTTGGAGGTGAACCAGTTTTGTATTTCAGAGAGGCAGTGAATCACGGAAGAGGGAGGGAGGGTGGAGTTAGGTTCGGTGGAGAGATAGAGCTGGGTGTCATCCGCGAAGCAGTGAAAAAGGACATTACGTTTACGGAAGATAAGGGGAAGGAGGTAAGTGATGAAAAGGAAGGGACCCAGGACAGAGCCCTGGGGGACACCGATGGAGACAGGGAAGAATTGGGAACGGAAGGATTTAAGTTGGATAAACTGGTTGCGGCCTGAGAGGTAGGAGTGAAACCATTCGAGGGGGGTGCCAGAAATACCGATGGAGTTTAGTCTATTGAGGAGGATGCAATGAGAGATAGTGTCAAAGGCCGCACTCAGGACAAGGAGGATAAGGATGGAGAGTAAACCGGAATCAGCCGCAGTGAGGAGGTCATTGGTGATTTTTAGAAGGGCTGTTTCGGTGCTATGGAGGTGCCGGAAACCGGACTGAAACTGTTCATATAAGTTATTTCGTGAGAGATGAGACTGAAGTTGAGAGGCAACGATTTTTTCGAGAATTCCTGATATGAAAGGTAGGTTGGAAATGGGACGGAGGTTATTGAAGTTTTTGGGGTCAGAACCAGCTTTTTTTAGAATTGGGGAGACAGCAGCAGTTTTGTAATGTAAGGGAACAGAGCCACTACTGAGAGAGGAGTGGATGATGGCAGTGATAAGCGAGAGCAGTGAGGGGAGGCAGGATATGACCATGGTAGTAGGAAGTGGGTCTAACTGACATGTAGATGATTTGGATTTGGAGAGGAGAGCAGAAATAGCAGAGGGATCAGGGAGTTGAAATGAAGAGAATGACAGACTGTAAGGGAGAGGTTGATAGGAGTAGGGAGAAGGGGAAGAGAGGCTCAGTTGCTGGTGAATTTTGTCAATTTTTTGAGTAAAAAACAAAAGGAGTGAGTTTCAAGTGTCAGAGGAGTACAGGTGTGGGGGTAAGAGATCTGGGGGTTGATGAATTTTGTTGAGGAGTGAGAAAAGAGCCTTAGGGTTAGCACGGTTGGACGAAATTAGACTGGAAAAGTAAGTAGATTTGACTGAAGCAATCGAGTCCTTATACTGTAAAATGTGTTTTTTGTACATGTCCAGGTGAAGAGTGAGACCAGTCTTTTTATGGAGGCGTTCGAGTTGACGTCCTTTGGACTTCATGGAGCGGAGAGCAGGGGTGAACCAGGGGGCAGAATGGGTGAAAGAAACAGACCAGGTTCTGACTGGAGCGAGGGAGTTGAGAATGTTGGTGAGTTGTTGTAGTGGAGAACCAGTTCATCAGAAGAGGAAGACTCTGGGTATGGTAAAGAGGCAATGGTGGAGGAGAGAGTGTCAGCATTTATGTCCTTGATGTTACGGAATGAGATGAGACGAGGTGGCTTGGTTATAGAGAGGCGGAGTGTGACTTTAAATGAGAGGAGGAAGTGGCCCATGATGGGGAGATGATCAGCTGTACAGGTGGAGGGACTGAGACCGGAGCAACAGATTAAGTCCAGTGTGTGGCCTTTAATGTGGGTAGGAAAGTCAGTGAAGATGTCAAAACCGGAGCTCTCAAGGCAGGATGAGAAGTCACGGGTTAAGGGGAGAGCAGCGTTGTCCATATGGATGTTGAAATCGCCCTGCAGAATCACGTTAGGTGAGAGTGTGGAAAGATGAGCAAGAAAAGCAGCAATGTAATTTAAAAACTCTGGGTGGGGCTTAGGTGGACGGTAAACAGTGGCAATAATGGTAGGAATAGGACCGGACAATTTGCATGCAATACACTCGAATGACCTGAATGGAGGGACAGAGAGAGCAGTGACTTTCCACTTCACACGGTGAATTATTGCGAGACCACCCCCGCGACCAGAGCCACGGGGTTGCGAGATGTAAACAAATCCCGGAGGTGTAGCGTCATTGATTTGGGAAAAGTCATTGAGCTGCTGCCATGACTCTGTCAGACAGAGAAAGTCGAGTTTGCGTTCGATGATGGAGTCCTGGACGAGGTGGCCTTTACTCATGAGTGAGCGGATGTTAAGGAGCCCAAAGTTGACGGTGGAGCTGTCGCTCTTGACAGTAGCGTTAGCCGACCTGGGTAGGCTAGCTAACACACTGTGGTCAACCCAGTTGGCGCAGGCTCATCTTGGAGAACGACGGGTGGTGGAGCAGAAGGATTTTATTGGCTTGGAGTTGTCGGTTTGAAAGCTACGGCGAGAGCCCCGGTGGATATATCTGTAGCGAGGCAGGGGAGTGTCGCCCCGGAGGCACAGCACTGCAGGCGGAGGCTCAGACAGCTGGAGCTCAGCAGCCGAGTACCGGAGAAGCCGAGACATAAATCCATGAAGCATCGACAGCGTAATCCAAACAAGTGCAGACCAGAAAATCTATAAAGAGGACACCATTTAACCAGAAGCCAGATGAGTTTAGCACAGTGAGCACGGTAAAAACGAAGCTAAGATTTTGTGCACTACTTTCCTCTTTTCACTATCAGCAGCTTTACTGCTCCTACTTGCTTTCTTTGGAGGCATGATTAGGGGTTAATACAATCCTCAAAGTAACGAAAATACAATAACAACGAACGGAGTCAGTCGGCATCCGGGCCGCGCGGTCGGGTTTTCTTGGGTCCTCTCGGCTCATCTCACGAGGTTCGACCTCCGAATTTTTGTTTGACATCGGAAGCAAAAAAATCTCGAATTTTTCGTTCGAACTCCGATTTGTTTGAAAACTGGGACGACCGAGGTTCTGCTGCATATCATATATGAGAGAC